>NC_056731.1:274802856-274825356 GCF_019279795.1 Protopterus annectens
GCCTGGGAAACTGTCCAGTCCCATTAAAGTTGTGTTTTTGGCTTTGGATAGGGCTGTTTTAACCTGTTTGTCAGTGATTGACGAGGCTCTGCATTCTTCTGGTATGGTTATGGGCCCTTTAGGGGGTGAGAGGGGGGTGAAGTTTGCGCTAAACCTGTCTGCCAGAATGTTGGCAAGATCAGTCGGTTCAGTGTATTTTGTGCCATTCTGCACTAACTCAGAGCAGATCTGAGAATTTCCACTTAGGTTCTTGACATAGCTAATGAACGCTTTGTGGTTATCTTTGGAGTCATTGGCAAGTTTTCTTTCAAAACTAGCCTTGGATGATTTAATGAGGGATTGTAGTTTCTTGTTGATACTGATCAGGGATGTCTTTCTTTCTTGGGATTTTACTCTTTTCTGTACAAGTTTCCTCCTTCTGTTGTATAGCTTGTTTATGGCAGGGGTCCACCAGACTGGTTTCCTTTTCTTGGAGGAGTGAGTCTTGGTTTTACTTGGGATAGCATGATCCATGCATTTCTGCAGATGCTCATAGAGTGCCTTTGTAAAGGTTTCAGCAGCTTGGACAACATTGTCCTTTAGCATGGGGGCTGTGAACCTTCCCACCTCGGTCTTAAGTAATGTGACGTTTGCTTTTGATAAGTTTTTCATGGTGGTTTCCTTGATTGGGGATAGGGGCGGAATGTGGATATCGAGTGATTAGTCTATGATCTGATCTAACCAGCGAGGGGTTGACCTCTGGTGTGGAACACTGGTTGCCCATGTTGGTGATGACCAGGTCCAATATGTTGTTCCCTCTGGTGGGGGTGATGACCAATTGATCCAGGGCATTCGAGTTTATAAATTCTAGAAAGCGCTGGGCAAGGTAGTTAGTACTTGAGTAGTTCTCCCAGTTTATGTTTGGGTAATTGAAATCACCCAGTATCAGGGTGTTTGGTAGGACCTTCATATTTCCCAGTGTCTCCAGAAATGTGGAATGGGGGCCCTGGGCCATTGTGGGTGATCTGTAGCAAACTACAATTTGGATTTCAGTTTTGCCCATTGTTAGTTGCATATGGATGATCTCTGATGCATTTTTCTGTGCCACTAACCTGGAGGTGTGGGTATCCTTGATGAATATGGATTACCCCCGCCTTTTGTGTTTCGGTCCTGGTTTTGTGGCTGAAAGGTATGGTATGAGTTATAGCCTAGTAGTGCTGGGGTGCTCTCAGAAGCCTTAAACCAGGTTTCTGTTACTGCACAGATGTCGATGTTCTCCATACTGAGGAGTGCCTTGAGTGCATGCATTTTGAGGTTTAAACTTCTGGCGTTGAGTAGCATTGCCCTCAGTTTTTGATTACTTGTGCTATTTATGGTGGTGGGTTTGTCTTTTGAGCCTTGATTAAAAAGGCACTATGGGGGCGGCAAGAGCCTTGGCCAGTATTTGAAAGCCTAAGGGTGACAGGTGCAAGCCATCTCTTGTGAAGCAATGTGGCTTGTTGAGCATGTCATCCCAGGCAGACAGATACTGGATCCTCTTTGAATGACACCAGAAACTTAGCCAGTTATTGAAATTGATCATTTTTTCTTTATACTGTGGCATCATTCTTGGTGAAGGCAGGATGCTACTCAGGGTCAGGGTCATACCGGCCTGGGCTACATGATTAGAGAGCTATTCCATGTCACTTTTCACATAATCCAGGGATGTACGTCTCAGGTCATTCACACCAACATGGGCAATTACAGAGCTGTATTTGTACTTGTTCTAGAGTGACCTGAGTGCTTGTGTTATGTGGCAGATCCTGGCACCTGACAGGCAGCTAACTGTAACCTTCTCCTTGTCCAGCCTAGTTAGTGGGACATCAGTGTGCCTGACTATAGAGTCGCCTATTACTAGTGTGTTGGGTATGTTATTTTGCATTAAGGGCTGTGATTACGTGGCACACTGATTATGTGAATATGTGTTTCATGGTTGGTGATGGGGTGTGGAAGTTGCTTGGATGACTGCTTTGGATGTCTCTGTTGCTTTTGCAGATTTTTATTTCGAGCCTCCGAGTATGTTTTCATGTATTCATGTGTGTTATTTGCCGGTGTTGGTTTATTAGGTCTATGTGAGACTGGTGGTGTGTTGCAAGTATTACCCTTCTTCTCTTGACTGTCAGTTCCAGTCTAGGGTTGAGAGAGATTTGCCTCAAGTTTGGCTGTATAATTGCATCTCTCGTATATATTAAAGTTTGGTGGTAGTAGGAGAGGGTTGTCTGTGTACATGAGGCAGTTGTAACATTGCCACAAAATGCCCAGATTCACCAGTTGGACTGGAGAGTACACCGGAAACTGCCCTTTGGACATGCCTGAATAGGTAGAGTAAGCTGTTTTTCTGATTGGCTGTTGGGGACAAATAGAGAGCCTTGTCCTTCTGGACAGTATAGGGGGGTCTAGTGCTAGGGTTAATTAGTGCTTGCTATGAGTTTTAAGCAAGTGCTTGACTGTGAAATGAATGGTTTGAGTGCTAAAGTTGAAGGTTTGTCTAGTTCCAAGGGAAAAATTGAAGAGCAGACTTCGTGGAGCCGAGAATAGTTTAACTCTAGCTAAACAGCACTGCCTAGTGTGCAAAACCACACAAATGCATTTTTTTTTATAGCAGGAAAGTGAAAGAGATAGAAATTAGCCCAAAATGGCCGATAAACTACTAACTTCCGGGCTGAAACCACTCCTCTAGAGACAGATAGGCTGCTCAAAGCTCACAGGTGAACAGAGAAATTTCCTTCTATCCAAGTAAGGTATGGGCAACACATAAACTTGTAACACAGCCCTGGATTCAGCAATAACATGAAAACTGGACTATATTAGTTCAGAAAGATGTGAAAAAGTATATATATATATATTTTTTTGTTTTGTTTTTTTTCAGAAAATAGAGCCGATACAATCAAAATTAGCCCAAAATGGCTAATAAACTACTAACTTCTGGGCTGAAACCGCTCCTCCAGGGACAGATAGGCTGCTCAAAGCTCCCCTCTCTCACAGGTGAACAGAGAAACTTCCTTCTATCCAAGTAATGTATGGGCAACACAGAAACTTGTAACTCAGCCCTGGATTCAGCAATAACCTGAAAACTGCACTATACTAGTTCAGAAAGGCAGGTAACAAGTATATTTATATATATATATATATATATATATATATATATATATATATATATATATATATATTGAGAAACTAGAGTAGATACAATCAAAACAACACTTTAAATGCACAGAAAAGGCTATCGCACTTTAGTGTGTAGCCTACAACAGTTAAACAGATTATTTAAACACAAAAATTACTTAATTCAAGTGCAGGCAGCAAATAAGTACAATATGTAGCAATAACATGGCATAAATTTCAGTTTCAGACTTTTTATCATTCAGAACTAAAATGCAACTGCCAGACCTGTTGTAGTATGTCTATGTAGGTCTGGTGGGAGGCTGTTCACCATTGCCATCATTTGTGGGCCTTAGCCCGGCCTTTATTTATGGTCATCTACACCTGTCCTGCTCGGTGAGGCTGGTGGTGGGTATGTGACCCTCACTGACATCCATGTGTGTGACCTATTGACACCCACAGAAATTTGGGCCATCACACATACAACGGTGGGAGTTGACACCTTCTGTAGTACTGTCTAGTATGTTGACACCAGTATTTGTTATGGATTTCCTGCTGTCCCATATAGCTGTCAGCTGTCTGCTGCTATCCCATTCAACCACCCAATTCCCTTGCATGCTTACATCCATATTATACATATAAGTATGAGAACATACTACTCCATTCAGTAATTGATAGTAAGGGTGACTTACCTTGTTGATGGGCCAGTATTGAGGACAATGCTGGAGGGCTGACTATGTCGGATGCACGTAGTACACTCTCAATACATGGTAAAGCACAGGTAGAGTCTTGTTTGGCATCCCTTTTACTGTATGTGTGAGTCGAAGAGAGGTATCAGTCCCTAGATCCCTACAGTGGCAGTGTATGTGCTATGTCTTGTCTCTTTGCCAAGACCTGGGCATACTGGGCATGCCTCCTGCTGCCTACAGGGGCAGGCTCAGGATGTTCCTGCTCCGAGTCCCTCTGTGCCTGTGCTGGCCTTGGCAATGGTGGGGGGATGTGTGACCCTGGCCCATACTATTCCTGCTGCAGCTGTTTCTGCAGGATCATATTGTGTAGCATGGCACAGACTATGAACTTGTGTGCACATGTGGCTAGACAGAACTGCAAGGCTCCACCAGATATGTCAAGGCAGTGGAACTGTGACTTGAGCATCCCAAACACATGCTCTACAATGAACCTGGTTTGTGTGTGTGCCTCATTATGGTGTTCTTGTTTGGGTGTGTGTGCATTTCTGATGGGTACCATCAGCCGTGGCTCCTGTGCATAGCCAGCATCCCCCACTAGATGGCCAAATGGGATGTCCCCCACGGCAAACCCCTGATACAGCTGTGAGCAAGGACAGATGTGGAAGTCGTGACAGCTTCCAGGGCTTCTAGCACACATTCATGATAATGCCCTGGGCATCGCACATGATCTGCCAGTTGATGGAGGGGAAGCCCTTGTGGTTTATGTTCACCCTACCCCGCTCGCCGGGTGGTGCTTTGATGTGGATGTGAATGCAGTCTCTAGCACCAACTACCTCAGGGTATTCTGCTATACAGTGGAAGAGACGCATACTTCTGGTCAATGCCACACAGGTGTTGGGCAAATATATGTGCTCATTGGCATGTGGTGTCATGGCATCCAGGAATTGGTGGAGTACCCTGGATGCTGATGCCTGGGAGACCCCGATGATATCCCCAGTTGGTCTTTGGAAGGTACCTGTGTCTAGTATTCTTAAGCCTACACATACCTTGGTATCCACTGGGATGAGTTCCCCTCTTATAGTTCTGTGTGTAAGGTGTGGCTGGCACAGCTCAATGATTTGCTGCAGAAGGTCCCTGTCCACCCTATAACATTCCACTATCTCCAGCTCATGTAGGCCCTGGTAGGTTACCCTGGGACTGTACACTCTTCTCCTCCTCCTCACTGTGGGTCGGTTGTCAGCATTCTCCTCCTCATCACCCTCAGTCTCTAGCACATATTGATGGAGTAAAGCAGCAGCAGCCTTTAACATTTTTAATTAGTTTTGCCAGTTAAAAATCCTCCATCTGTGTACACCTGTGATGTAGAGTTTGTGGGAAAAAAACAGTCTGTAGGGTGTTTGCATAGTTTATAGTAGTGTGCTGGGCTGCTTCCTGTGTAATTGGCTGATTCTGATACATTCCACCTGCCAACTATGCTAGTTCTCCTTGATTGCCTTCCTACTGCTGTTTCCCCTTCCCAGTCCCTCCCTATTTAAGCCCCGAGGCAGGCTGCACATACCCATTGTTGAAATGTAGACAGTGCTGCCATTTTCTCTCTATATTTTTTTTTGTTTACGTTTAAAACCTGGTGCATGGTGCGCACACCCATTTAGGCTACGTACACACTGCTCAGGCACATCTGACACACACCCTTCCTTAACTGTGCTTAGCTAAGGGCAAACACAGGCCACAGAGCTCCAATAAGCTTACAGCAAGCATGACACACCCCCTTATGAAGTCATTCAGCTCTTAGACTTGCACTGTTGTATTGCTGCACCTACACGGTTAGGTACAAGCTGACACTTAGAAGAAATATGTGATTCGGTATAACTCCCCTCATTTGCATACCCCAGTGTGTAGGTTGTTAGTTACTGCACTAAAACAGACCCTTTCCCCTTGACAACCAATGCTCCATGGTATTGTTTACATTCTACATGCCATTGACTATAATGGCAAAATGCAGATTTAACTTAAAATTGAGTTTTCCCATTTTTGTTTTATTTTCGGCATGATCCTGTTTGCATGTCACTGCCCTATGCTTAAATGGCCGAGATCAGCCAAAAAAAAAAAAAAATAATTTTAATAATAATTAATCAACTTTTAGTGCCAATGGCCTTATATTTGGCCATTGGCTTGTCTAATGTACATAATACATGCTTTTTTCATGGGTTGTCATGCCTCCATTTTGTCATTTGCAGAAATGTACTTAGTTATTTTCTGAATACATTTCTGCACTGACCCTGTTCTAGCATGGAGACCTGGCAGCTTGGTGAATCACTAAATGACCTAATTTGCATGGTTTTCACAAACAGATGAGGTGATTTGCATGCTGCATAGTTTTCCATGCTAGAACAGTGTAGGGCCGCTTGTGCACATGAAAACGGTACTATCCTGAACCGCTTGGTGGCCATTTTCCATGCAGGAGCTCTTACACTGTTCTTGCATGGAAAATCGGCCTTCCTGAATCCTGGAAATTACTAGCCTAGTTATACTAACCTAGTCAACAAAGGATACTTAAATTAAAAGTTTTAAATTAAATCCATATATCTGACTTCATATCAAAAGTAAAGAAAAAAATAGTATGCTTGCTGACATGCTGACACACACACACACACACACACACACACACACACACACACACACACACACACACACACACACACACACACACACAGTCATACATCCACAAGCACGAGCATGCACGCACACATTCACACATACACACACACAGTACAGTGACACTCATACACCCTGTAATGAGGGGAGATACTGCCAACTCAAGTGTACTAGCCTTTGATAGCATTTAGTCAAAAAACCAAGCATTTACTGTATTTTCTGTCTGTGTGTGTAAAAAAACTTGAAAAAAAACCCAAAAAAATACTTCTGCTTTCCTAACTTTCCTAGCTAGTTGTTCCAGTGATCAGATTTTGCTGATCCCCGTGCTTTGTATTTGGTTCCTGTGTTCCTCCATTTTCTTGTGTGACCAGAGGGAAGCTTCTTTACTCACCAGTGAGAGTGGGGAGTACTGAGCTGCCTGTTTGTCCTCAGAGGAGTGGTTAGAGTCAGTAACTGGTAATTCATTGGCCATTTTGGGTCATTTCCTGTTTTTTCCAGCCCCCTACTATAAAACACGCTTTAGCGCGGAGTTGCCACAGGAGCACACAAGAGCAACGGCGGTTAATCAAGGTTAAACTATTCGGGCTACCTAAAGTCCACTCTTCAAATTTTCCCTTAAAACAGCCTTCCTTGAACTGTACTGCTGATCTAACCAGCGTATTCTATATCTAAAAAGCTCAGCTCTACCTGATTCCTAAGTAGACTATTCTCTATCTGTAAAGCCTAGCACTTGCTCCTAAAGTATTTTTTTACTTGATATAGCACTTTTATTATACATAGTACCCCACCAGCCAAAAACCCCTTTTCGATCACCCACATCCCCCGGAGTCTTTTAAAGTCCTTGTCTATTCCTTCTAGCATGTCGAGGGATCAGTTGCTAGTGTCCTCTTCTGCTCAGCTAGTGAATCTGGGAATATTGAGGCAATGTTACAATTGTCTCATGTACACGGACAACCCTCTCCTTCTCCCACAAAACACAAATACATGCGAGAGATGCAACTATATAACCAAACTGGAGGCTGAGCTCTCTCAACATATGACTGGTAAGACCAGACAGGAGGAGAAGGTAACCACACACACCACAAACCCAGTCTCACATAGTACTATCACAACTTCAAATCATACACATAAATACACAAAGACATACTCGGAGGCTCTGATCAAAAATCTACCAAAACAGCAGAGGCCACCAAAGCAGACACCCAAACAACTGCCACCTCAGGACACAACACATGCAACACATAGACCACATAGTCAGTGTGCCAAACAGTCACAGCCCTTAAGGCCAAACACAATGCCAGACACACTCGTCATTGGTGACTCCATAGTCAGACACACTGACGTCCCGCTCACCAGACTGAGCAAGGAAAAGGTCACAGTAAGCTGCCTGTCGGGTGCTAGAATCCGCCACATAACGCAAGCACTCAGGTCTCTCAACAGCAGGTACAAGTACGACTCTGTCTTTGTCCACACTGGTGTGAACGACCTGAGACGTACCTCCTTGGACTACATGAAAAGATAGATAGAGGAGCTCTCTGATTATGTAGCCCAGGCAGGTATGACCCTGACCTTGAGCAGTATCCTACCTTCACCAAGAATGATGCCACAATACAGAGACAAGATGATCAGCTTTAATAATTGGCTTAAACTCTGGTGTCATTCAAAGGGGATCCAATGTCTGTCTGCCTGGGATGACATGCTGGACAAGCCATGCTGCTTCGCAAGGGATGGCTTGCACCTGTCACCCCTGGGCGTTCGGATATTGGCAAAGGCACCTGCCACCCCATAGTGCCTTTGTTAGGCAAGGCTCAAATTCTAAACCTACCACCGTAGAACATAAAAAAGGAAAAAAACTAAGGTTAATGCTGCTCAATGCCAGAAGTCTCAACCTCAAAATGCACGCACGAGGCCCTTCTCAGTATGGAGAACATCGATGTCTGTGCTGTGACTGAAACCTGGTTCAAGGCTCCCGAGAGCACCCCGGCACTATCAGGCTTTACCTCATATCATGCGTTCCGGCCCCAAAATCCGGACAACACCAAGAAAGGAGGGGGGGTGTCTATATTCATCAAGGGGACCCACACCTCAAGGTTTGTGGCAATGCACGATGAATCGGAGACCATCCAGGTGCAATTAACCATAGGCAAGACTGCTCTGCAATTTGTAGCATGTTACAGGCCACCCTCTCAATCTCAGGAACCTCACATAGCTTTCCTGAAAACACTGGAGGGGATAAATGTATCTCCAAACACCATCATACTAGGTGATTTCAACTACCTGAATATAGACTGGGATCACTACTCAAGCCCCAACACTCTAGCCCAAAGGTTCCTAGAGTTCATAAACTCAAATGCCATGGAACAACTAGTCACCATCCCCACAAGAGAAGATAACATACTAGATCTCATCATCACGAACATGGGGTCACAATGTTTAACACCTGAAGTATACCCCTCACTGGTGAGATCAGACCATAAACTAATCTCACTGGAAGTCCACATCCCGCCCCCACCTGAGATAAAAAAGACCACAGTGAAGAACTTCTCAAAAGCCGACTTCACACTTCTAAAAACTAGTGTGGTCTCTTTTAAGGCCCCCGAGACTGCGGAAACCATTACTCAAGCCGCTGAATCACTTACAAATGCCTTCTACCAGCACCTACAGGACTGCATGGATCAGACAATCCCAAACAAAACAAAGACTCTTTGTACCAAAGGCAAGCGTCCAGTCTGGTGGACCCCAGCCATAAACAAGCTCTACAACAAAAGGAGGAAGCTACTACAAGATAGAGCAAAATCCTTAAAAGGGAAAACACCCTTGATCATTATAAGTAAAAAACTAAGATCTCTCATAAAATCATCCAAGGCAAATTTTGAGAGAAAAGTCGCTAAGGACTCAAAGGACAATCATAAGGCCTTCTTTAGCTATGTTAGAAACCTGGGAGGAAACTCCCAGATATGCTCGGAATTAGTTCAAAATTATTTAAAAATTACTGAACCTACAGACATTGCCAACATACTGGCTGACAGGTTCAGTGCAAACTTCTCCCCAAAAGGTGAGATATCTATACCAGAGAATTATAGCCCCCAAACATCTCTAACGGTCAGGTGAGAACTGCTCTCTCAAGGCAAAAACACAGCATCCATGGGACCAGATGGTGTCCCCGGATGTGTGCTCCACGAACTCAATGAGGAATTAAACCCGCAGTTAGGGCAGCTGTTTAATCTTAGCCTCACCTCAGGATACGTGCCTAAGGAGTGGCGTACGGCAACTGTGGTCCCACTTCACAAAGGCGGTGCCTCCACCGACCCGGGAAATTACCGTCCCATCAGCTTGACAAGCTTGATCTGCAAAGCTATGGAGAGGATCATAATGGAACTCATAAATAAAGACATAGGAGACTTGCAGACTTTGGATCCGACCCAGTTCGGCTTTGTCAAAGGCAGATCATGCCTTTTAAACTTGGTTGACTTTTGAAACAGTCACCAAGGCCATTGATGAGGAAAGGCAGTCCACACAGCCTACCTCGACCTGGCAAAGGCTTTCGACACAATACCCCACTCAGGTATCATTGAAAACTCATCAGCTTAAATGTAAACCCATACGTCACAAGATGGGTTGCAAACTGGCTAAGTGACAGAACCCACAGGGTCAGAGTTGCTGGCGCCATGTCAGACTCAAAGCCTGTCACAAGTGGTGTTCCACAGGGCTCAGTCCTGGGCCCTCTCCTGTTCAGCATCTACTTTTCAGAAGTACAAGCAAACACAGGAGGATTATGGCTGACAAAATTTGCAGATGACTGCAAACTGGGCGCCATAGTTGAGAACACATCTGACACAGATATCCTTCAGAAGGGTCTTATAGAAACGGATAACTGGTGCCAGAGCCATGGCCTAAAGTTAAACGCCAAAAAATGCATAGTCATACCCTTCGGGAAAAACAAGGTTACCCCTAGCTACCATATAGGCAGCAACCCACTAAGCACAGAAGTTATCAGGGATCTGGGGACCCAGGTTGACAGTAACCTTTCATTTGAGACTCACGTTGCCAAAGTAGTTAGGAAGACCTTCTACATTGCCCACCTGATCATGAAGGGATTCACATCTAGATCAAGGGAAGTCATCGTCCCCCTGTACTCATCAGTCATCAGACCAATGATTGAGTACAATGCCCCATTCGGAATGTATCTGACACGACACCTGCAGCAACTGGAAAGGCCCCAAAAGTTCCTCACCAAAAGGATAAAGGGTCTCAAAAATATGTCCTATGCTGCCCGACTGAAGGAACTTCAGCTCTATTCAGTCGCCACCGTCTGCTCAGAGGTGACCTGTGCCTGACATACAAGGCCATGTCCAACCCAGAATTGATGAACATGCTTCACCTCAAAAATCTAGATCCTCAGAACTACAAGGGCGGGAGACTTAAACCTTGACACGGTTATTAATAGGACGTGCTGGAAGGACAGATTCATTACCCAGAGACTCCCTATGCTGTGGAACAAAATCCCGGTACATGTGAGGCAGAGCACCTCGCTGGCTTTGTTCAAGAGAAATCTTGACCAATGGATGGGAGATCGCAGATATACCCCAGGGATTATCTCAGTGTCACTGCTTGACAGAGGCACAGCAAAATAATGGGCATAGTATCCTCCAAACTAAAGGGGTGGCGAAAGCCACAAAACTCTGGGATAGGCTTATAAATGCCCTTGGGCAGATAGCCTAGTATGAACTTATGAACTAAAGTAACTCAGATCCACAAAAGAAACAGTTAAATGCTTTTGTCCCTGCCAAATGTAAAGGGCCTTCATCAAAACACAGGAAGTTACATCAGTAAACAAATACATACCCTAATCACTTACTTAGTTAATTATAATTTTAACGATATAATGTACTTTAAAAATTGTGTACATTATAGGATACATTTCTTAAAACAAATAAAAGTGAATACCAAAAAGATTAAAATAAGATTAATAAAGACAATTTAACACAATTTAGCTGCCCTAAGTTTTAAAACATGCATGACTAAAACATGTTCATTGAGGCCTGTCTTAATAGTGGCCTGCATTAATTAATTAAGTGATTAGGATATTTATTTGTGTAGTGATGTAACTTCATGTGTTCTGATGAAGTCCCTTTACATTTGGCAAGTATGAAAACACTTAACTGTTTCTTTTGTGGATCTGAGTTTCTTTAATTGGATTTCAACTGCCTTATATTTGGATTTGATAATGAACATTGGAATTCATCATTTCTGATGTTGGTGCCCTCCAGCAAACTTCTTGGTTGCCACACACTCATTGGTTCAGTTTTTTTTTCAGCATGCTAAGTTCACCTTTATTTTTGGTTCACTCTATTTACCTCCTAATGCAGACAAATCAGTCTCTGATGACATATGCTTGACTTACTACAAATATATCTCTTAATACTGATTGGTTCAAGTGTACTTGTAAAACTATTTACCCCACTATAAATCTACATGGATTAACACTGCTAATATATATGACCACAAGAACAGGTAAAGTTACTGAAAAAGAAAATATCTTGGACTGGATACTGACATGAAATCCCACCAAAATTACCCATGCAGGAAGTATGCTTGACACAATTAGCGATCATAATCTAGTGTTTTCCATAAATTCAGACACATCCAATATAAAACAATGAGAAAAACAAATTTGGTAAGGAATATGTTTCATCTGTCGTTATGCACAGCAACTTGGAGCCACTGAAAACACTGCCTTTAGATGATGCAGTAACTCTGTTCAACAAAATCTCCATTAAACTCCCTTGTACCTCAACACAGAAAAAAAGTCAAATCAAAGCCTGCACCATGGATAACACAGTATATAAAAATATAATACACAACAGACATAAAGCATGGAAAAATGTCATTTAGGGAAAAACAGCAAACAATCAGCAACATTATCAGCATTTGCAAAACCTAAGTAAGAATACCACTTTAAAATCTAAGCAAAACTACTATGTTACTGTACAGGGAAACCACAGTAAAGCTCCAAAACATTGTTGGTCAACAATTAATAAACTTATTCAACCTGGTAAAAAATCACAACCTTGTCTTTACAAAACAAACTCTAACATAGCATACAGATTTAACTAATTCTACTTAAATGCTGCTAAATCCCTTTATACACTCAGTACACCAAATACAGAGGTAAGTGATGCAGACAGTGTCATTGCTACCTTCTTACTTATTACCACTCCTATTAACATAATAAGAAAAAAATGCAGCAGACAACCTTCCAGCAGAATATCTCAAAATAACTGCAGATGCCATCATACACCCAAACTCTATGTTTATAAAATTCTTATCTCCAATAAGTTATAGAAGCAAAACTCTGGAAACAATCCAACGTGGCACATTTCTTGAGCTGGCTAACCACAGATCTATAGCTATCTTGTCTCCTTTGTTTAAAATACTTGAAAAATGTGGCCAGCTACAGTCAACTACCTAACAGAGTACAAATTACTTTCACAACACAACATGGATTTATGATAGGCCATACAACAGAAACAGCATTACTAACTTTCATAAGTTCATGAAAGACAAAATTAAGGTGAAATGGTTAAATTGCTATTTTTAGACCTATCCAAAGCATTTTATACAGTTTCACATCCCATGTTATTATCTAGTCTCAAGGAACAAGGCCTCACAAATGATACAGTTTAAAAGTTCTCTTAACCACCAAACACAGTGTGTACAGTGCGCAGATTATAGGTAAGTACCACGCTATCTGCCCTTGCAGGCCATTTTAAGGCTAGTCAATTTCCATAAGGTGAGAATCAAACCCTGCACCTTGTGTCTTAATAATTATGCAGAACAGATGTCTGCTGCTCAGGAAACATTATGTGTGACCCACACTTCGATATCAGGACCATTGCTGTTTATTATCTTTATAAATAAAAAACCTCTCTCCCAGCAAACATAATGCAGTATGGTTGTTATTCACCACTAACATGTACAGCCTCTTCAGTCAAACTGCTCCAGGATGACCTACAACATTCCTTTAGAAAACTGAAAACTGGCTTCAGCAATCTAAACGACTTCTGAATCCAAAGAAATCTACGCTAATGGTATTTCCAGCTTCTACTCACTGATCATACTACTGCAACTTAAAAAATATTATTGGTCAGTTGTAGAACTGAGCTAGTACAAAACATAAAACTACTGGATGTAATAACTGACCACAAATTAAGATTCAATCACCATATGCAATATGCTGTTCAGCTAAACCAGCCATGAACCATGACTTCTTTATAAAGTCAGTCTGTTTCTATCAGACCATGCATGTAAGACCATAGCTCAAGTCCATCTACTCCCTAGTGCCTTATTTGCCTTGTCCAGTTTGACTATCCTACTGCACTTCCAGTTAGCCAAGCTAGATCAATTGTATAATAAGATTGCAAAGTTTGCAAGTAACATTAACTGAACACATCACTATTTTTCACCTCAGTTCCTGGCTTGAACTATCTAACCTGTTAGCCTACATCCACATTAAGACTGCTTACAACATCCCCTACAGCCCAGAAAGATGCTTTTCCACTGGGCAGTTATAATATTTCTACAGTAGTGAAGCATAGTTCCTTAACAGATGGCTACAATTCTCATATAACTGAATTTTACACAATGGGATTATTTAGTAATTATCCATGATACTAATTGTCCAGATATCTTTTTTCAGGGTCCCCCATTATATTATCCTATGACCTTGCTACCCAGTATCCCACATCCACACCAGGCCTACCTATTCCCCTTGGACTTACTTTTCTTTTACTGGGGAAAGTCATGGAACCTGAGGTTGTCCTGGGGGACTTGACCATCTACAGTCCATTGGGGGGTTTCCATTATGCCATATCCTACATCCCCCCTCCAAGTGTGGTTTTGTGGTAACACTCAAGGGGAAGATATGCAATAGGGGTATGTGACATCTTACCCTGTCTCTGCAGCAGTTTATCCATGCTCACCACCTACCACATCCAAGCTACACCCTTTAATACAATGCTACCAGCATCTTCCAGGTATTGCAGCTGTGAATCCCACATAACCTCATACCCCCATTCAGCCACTACTTTAACCTGAGTTGACTGGTCTGTAGTCAGGGTGTTTATCCATCCTGCCTGCTGAAGTGTCAATTTCTCAGAAATCTGACAAGTAATTTGCTGAGGTATGGCATCATGTGTCTGCATTGCTGCTAAAACCTTTACATACTCAGGATAAATGATAAAAGTGTGACAAATTCACATAACTAAACAGCAATAAAAAATCATAATGATGTCAGAGATAATGATAGAAGATATTCAGCAAATGATGTTTGCAGCCATTACTCAGACCCATTTACCACTGACTTGACATTGTTTTATCCAAGTGAATAAGTTGATATCAGCAGTATGTCTTCCTTAGAAGTTGTAGGACCAGATATGGGACAGCAGTGTTCTCAATCCCAACCTGGGACAATTGAGTGATAGTATTTCCCCCTAGCAAAACTCATTTACTTCCATTTCTGTCCTCTAAGTAAAGCTTAGGTAAGAATATTTTTATCACGTTCCTCTAAATGTAAATGTAATCATAACATCCGATCTGCTGAATCGGATTTTAACATTGTATTTACTAATAAAAGATGGATAAAGTTTATGGCAAAGATATATAAAATGTTGTTCCATTTTCTAAAGACCTCATGTGTAACCTTGCAAAACAGTTTGCTAACAAATACTTCAAAGATTATAGTTAATAGAAACGTGTTTAAGGTATATCAGCAGTGAATATCTAACTTTGCTGCAGTATGTAAGACATCTGGATTTGACTATAAATTGAGTAGTCAGGAGAACAGAGGATAAGGTTTTTGCTACTTTTTTGTATTCATTAAGTATAGCCCTTTTAAAGTGATGAGCAAGGCTATGAATGAATGAATGGGAGAGGGAAAATACCGTATCTGTGGAAAGCATCCTAGACTGTCAAATTGGATTATTTAAAGATAACTTTATTAGTACTGAATTTGATAACAAAAGTCTGAGTTTATTGTGATGTACAGAAAATGTAAGTAAATCCTTTGCAGAAATTGTTAGTGATTACCACATAGAGTATTGTGTACAGTTTGTGCGATTCCCATGCTGCAATAAATAAAAAGGTGTGAAGTAACGCATATCAGTGTAACAACAACAACAACACCAACACTAGTACATGCTGTCGTCCATATGAGGGAGATTAAACATGCTTATTATTGTATTCTCTTCAAACATTTCAGAGGCATGACCATAGAAGTGCTTCAGGGGAATATTTAAAATTGAAAAGATAAGCACTAGAAAACATGAAAAAAAATTGAATGCACCATAGGGAAACTTCAAAGCTAATACAAGAACATCCAAAAAAGAATGAGACGTAGACAGCTGTAAAATCTAGAATAGGCCTTTACTTGGTGCAAACACAAGCGCTTTCACAGTTAAGCTTCATCAGGTGTATTCAAGCACAGAATACTACCACACCTTTTATACTCATGTTACATCATCTGTTTCTTAGTCATGTGACTAAATAGATCTATCAAAACTTTTAATCATAAATACTAAAACATCATGCAGTTATAAAATCAATATTAAAACACTAAAAATTAAAGTATGTGAATAAAAATGTATGAATAAAAATCAAGTGTGCCTGCATTCAAAAACCACATGTGTTTAAGAATGTGGTTACGAATCAGGTTATGAGAGCCTCACGATTAAATGTGAGAGATGATGATTTTTATTTTGAGTTGGACAGGGTGAAGAGTTTTTTAGTTAATAGGGGATATGATGACAAAAATGTGCATACACATGTACCATCAGTTGTTGAGTTGAGGGAAGATCGAATCAAACCATATTTTTCACATAGAGTTAGGACTGGAAGTAAGAGACATACTATTTCGGTTAATAATAAAACTAGACTATCTTTGAAATATACCACTGATGTAAGTAGGTATATTGATGTAGTTAAGAAAAACTGGCAGATTTTGTTGACAGATAAAGATATAGCAAGTTTAGTTGATAATGTACCTAGGTTTAGTTATAGGAATGACAGATCTTTGAAAAGAAGACTATGTTTTCCTAAAGATAATTATGTTGGTTCTGGTCAAGGGAGTACTGTACCTTGTGGACACTGCAATTGGTGTACTTATGTAGAGGAGAATCCCTGTTTCTGTCACCCTGATCTGAAACAGGATTTTTATTTTAGAGTAGGAGCTACCTGTTCAAGTCAGCATGTGGTTTATTTGGCACACTGTGGCATCTGTAGGAAATTTTATGTGGGGAAGACGGACAGACATTTGAAAGAACGTATCAGGGAACATGTTTACAACATCAGGAAAGGGAATAAGAATAATGCATTAGCTAAGCATGTATTGGAGTATGACAGTACTCATATTTTTAAGTTTAGGGTAATAGCTTTGTTGCATGAGAGTATGAGACGTGGGGACATACGTAACAAGACAGAGAATATGGAAGCAACTTGGATTACGAAGCTAAGGGCCACAGAGGGACATGGTCTTAATGAATCTATCCCTCTGAAACCAAAACTTAAAATGAGACCCTTCTGTAGATAATAAATTTTTGAATGCAGGCACACTTGATTTTTATTCATACATTTTTATTCACATACTTTAATTTTTAGTGTTTTAATATTGATTTTATAACTACATGATGTTTTAGTATTTATGATTAAAGTTTTGATAGATCTATTTAGTCACATGACTAAGAAACAGGTGATGTAACATGAGTATAAAAGGTGTGGTAGTATTCTGTGCTTGTATACACCTGATGAAGCTTAACTGTGAAAGCGCTTGTGTTTGCACCAAGCAAAGGCCTATTCTGGATTTTACAGCTGTCTACGTCTCATTCTTTTTTGGATTGATTCTATTTCTTTGTAGAGACGTATTGGTGGGTTGTCTTCTGTTGGCAAGTTTTTTCTTATTTAATACAAGAACATGTTTGTTCAAATAAATAGTGCTGGCTGGCTGGAAACATCCATTCTAAAAAAAGTAATAGCATTAAAAAATGCTGAAGATTCCCTGCTGTGTAAGATGGGCATGCAATAGTACTTAATATGGAATAAAAATACATTCTCCATAGTAATTAAGATGTTACAGTCTGTGAAATGCATAGGAGTAATGCAGATTATGTTTTATTATAACTATCTTCTAAAGGCACATTTCTGTAAAATGATGCATGGAGTGGCTGAAAAAAATCATCCTTTGGTAAGGGTTATTGGAAAACAAAAATTTAGAACAGGCTCGTTTGAAGGAATAACAAAACTATGAGATGTGTTGGTACAGTAGGGTAATTTCTGAATCCTCGTTTCTTGCAGAAAACCCTAACCCTCAAATCAGCAGAGATTTTTTTTACATGAAACTGAAGAACATCTGCTTTTTAATACAATATTTTCTCCATCTCAATAAACACACCACTGGAACCAATATGGCTAGTTTTATTGATAAATATAACCTGCAGAAAACAAATATAATAAAATCAGAGCAGGAAATGTTAGAACACAATAGTTATAAAGTTCACAATTATTTGAGCAGAGTTGTAAATACTCACCAGGAAACATAACTACTCCAAGCAGTGTTAAACATACCACTCACTGCAGAACAAACCAACAACCCAGGACACTGTACCACCACTCACCCCAGCTTTAACAGTACTCAAGAAAAGTAAGAGGAAAAAGAGGGGTTCCCTTCACCAAAGCAGAGCCCTCTAACACCAAAGCAGAGCCCTCTAACACCAAAGCAGAGCCCTCTAACACCAAAGCAGAGCCCTCTAACACTGCCCCAAAATTGCCTGATCAACCAGGCACTTGCTAAACTGGCCAAATACAATGCATATAAAGGGTGGGCGTGTCTGAAATGCTCATGCCAAAGAACACAGCCCATCCTCAAACCCACCTATAAATAATCACCCCTCCCCTTTCTAACTTACCTCATTTCCTGTTGTCTTAAACTCTAGCCTTACACTTCATATTTCCTCTATTCCATGATGACTCACTCCCTTACCTAAAGCATTTCTGCTACACTGCCACCAGGTAGACATATATGGACAAATATGCCTGCCTGGCAAACTCTATTTACACAGTTTGGGCCATTAGTAATTGCAAATGATCCAGGTTTAAGGAGAAAAAGAAATCTAATATTGTTAGTTTATTCTGCTGTTTACTGTTCTATTAGATTGTTTCTTTTATACTTTTATTATTGAAAGTAGAACATGAATGAAAATGGGCTATAGAGATTGAGTGTATCTACTTTTTAAATAAACAAACATGCAAACAAATAAATAACTTTACATTTAAAATTATCCATAAACAATGTTCCCCCAAATGTCCTTATAAAATGTCTATGGCTTACAGAATCTGCTATGCTGTGCTTTAAGTTAGGAGCAGCATGGGAGGATAAGTATTTTTGGGTGAAGCACACATACTAGAATTTTGAGTGGCAAGGACAGAAAAGTATTTAGCAGCATTTCTGCCAGAACTGTAGTAATGCATAAAATACTGTGTGAGTAGATGGGTACATGATTAGGAAACACAATACTTGCTAATGGTGACTGTCAGAAACATTTTGCCATGCAAATACAAAAAACAACTAACTATTATCAGCCTAGACATAGAAAAGGCTTTTGATTCTATTAGTTGGTCTTATCTACAAAGAATTATGATTGGTTTTGAATTCTCCTCAGGTTTTGTCAACTTATTAATGAAAGTTTATAGTGGGGCACAAGCTTATGTGAAAATCGGATCATGTCTATCCTTACCACTAGAAATCATCACGGGAACTAGACAAGGTTGTCCTTTGTCACCATTATTGTTTGCTCTTTCAATGGAACCTTTTGCTACATATATCAGAAACAAGCAAAATATGAAAGGCTTTCAAATTAATGACTATTGTCCTAAGATACAATTATTTGCTGATGATATGTTATTAACGTTGGGTGATATTGATGGTTCTTTGCATGATGTTATAAGTACCTTAAGCAAGTTTGAAAGAATTTCAGGGCTTAAATTTAATCATAATAAGACATTACTAATTAACAAAAAGATCATCAAAAACCTAAGAGAGAATAGCCTGTTTAATTGGGAGAATGATGTATTATTATTATTATTGTAAGTCACTGAAACAATTAGGGTGGCTGGAACTCCCTCACCATCTCTCATTCACCCAACTAACTACTGCGCACAAAATAATCTAGAAATCTACAGACTGTCCTGCTCTTTCAACTCTATTTGCCAAATACCATTCCAGCAGGCATCTGCGATCTGAAAATCATCTACTTCTAAAAGTAGATAAGCCCACCTTACCTGCTGGTCAACTCCTCTATGCCTTCACCATCGCCAAACTATGGAACTCACTTCCGTCTTCTATAAGAAACACCGGCAGCACCACCACCTTCAAACAAATGCTGAAAAATCATCTCATCTCTTCCTGGCTATGTTCCTGCTCTATAACCTAACCTCTTCACTCTCCTTATATGATTACTAAACTCCTATGTCTTTTGCTACTAGTGACTGATGATATTTTCTGCATATTTATTTTTATCTTCACTTGTTGATTCAGATACAATAATACTGATCTCTGTTTATACCAATCTGATTGAATGCATTGAATTTTGCTTTAATGTATATTTTCTGTATATATTGCTGTAATCAAACAAACTAGATTCCTGCATTTATGTATGTATTCTGTATATGTTACTATATTTACTATCTGTAACACTGTTTCTGCTTCTGTACTAATTAATGTTTATATTTTTTCTGTATCTCGTTGGAGCTTTTCTCCCCGTGCCTCCACTGAAAATGGGCTCTTTCAGGCCCAGTGGACTTATCCCGGTAAACAAATGCAATAAATAAATAAATAAATAAAAAATCAATTTAAGGAACAATATGGAATAAGTAGAGTTCATTGACTTTTATGTGAATTTTGTTTATTTAATAAGAAGTTAGATAATTTTTCTTATGGCATTAATCAAATATTTAATAACTTTAAAATGTAATTGATTGTAATTACAACATTAAACAATTCCTATTTCTTATATTCCCTATAGCATACTCCCCTGATTGCCTAGATTCTTTCAACATCAATGCGATGCAAAAATAAAGGAAAATAACTTAATATTCTGGCATCAGTTTATTGAAAATAAGAGTATTAAACCACTAAACTTTCTTTTATGTAGTTTTGATAATAGTCAAGATAGTTGGTTGATATTTATTTATTACAGCAGTTTATAGAAAACAAAATGAGAGTATCAATCAACCTAGAGATTGAATCTATAGCTAGTTTGATTCAGCTTTTTATTAGGTGTCTTGAAAAGACAGATAATCAAAATTTAAGTATCTCACCTATCTATAAGATACTAAGAGAAGACACTCTAAAGTGTGACTCAGATTTTTGGAATTACTAAGATTAATGGAGAACAAATATCTGATGAATCCAAAAAATTGTTATTGAATTCTACTTATGGTACCTCTTCTTCATTATATTGGAGATTGTATACATGGAAAGCTATGAACAGGAGTTTCTATACTCCATATAAAATAAATCTTATACTCAAAAACAGTGAAAGTAAATGTTGGAAATGTGATGAATTACTAGAAGCCAACTGGGTTCAGATGTTCATTGAATGTAGACATGTTGTTCAGTACTGGAAAGGCTTCAGATATGTTGTAAAGGCTTTATGGTCTGATAACTGTCACATTTCCAACTCACTAATCCTATTCACTATTCATATACCTAATGTAATGCCTAAATCTCAGATTCAGTTACTCTGGTCAATTCTTGCAATTGCCAAAAAAGTTATTACTTTCAACTGGAAAAGTAAGCAAGATTTGATGTTTAAAGATTTTATTAATTTAGCGAAAGTTGTTTGTAAAAAAAACTGCAAACTGTTTGTTATTGAACTCATAACATTATTCATAAAAAATAGCATGGCAAAAACTGGAAAACCTTTTGAACAAATACTGATAACTTCTCATGGATAAAATGATTGCTTATCATGGATGAAAGTAAATATTGTAAATAGTTTTGTTATTGTTTTATTGTATTTGTTATATGCATATTTGTGTATGTTTATAATGAAAATAAAATAAACATGTTTTTGAAAAAAAAAAAGGGAAACATTTTGCCACCTGGCAGTGGGAACATTGACTCTAGATGATTGTCACCTTGACCCCATGTACAATAATGGGAAAAAGGAGTTGTGGGTGGATAGCTAGTTTGCTGATTTGGTCTGTGGCAAGTGACAAAAAAATTGCATAGTTGACAGACACAGAAATGTTATATTCCAAAATACCATTTTTCACCTTGGTCCATATTAATTTCCACTTGCAGTGGACAAAGACTTGAAAGCATCAGTTAACAGCCATCAACATTTACACTGCAGTTTAAATTACCTGAAATGTTTGTACAAGACTATATTCCCCAAGAAATAATAAAGATAAGGTATTTAAAATTGTGTCTCCCTTACTGAAGAAGTAAACCACTTCAGCTGCAGCCACATATTACCAACACATAGCTATATAAAATCTTGTAAAGCTCTAAAAGCAATTATATAGCCCACACTTCCTCTCTCTCTCTCTCTATATATATATATATATATATATATATATATATATATATATATATATATATATATATATATATATATAAATATATATATATATATATATATATATATATATATATATATATATATATATATATATACATACACACACACGTGTGTGTGTATCTATATCTGTCTCTATCTATATATATATATATATATATATATATATATATATATATATATATTTATACATATATATATATATATATATATATATATATATATATATATATACATTATATATATATATATATATATATATATATATATATATATATGTATATGGGATCACTACTAAATCCCGAATGCTCAGAATTTCGAAGACTAGAATCTCGAGATGAGAATTTCGACCACCAGCAATTCCGAAAATACACATTCCCAAAGCTCGTAATCTCAGATTAAGA
>NC_056731.1:274832856-274932856 GCF_019279795.1 Protopterus annectens
AGCTGTATAATATAGAAGTGTACATGGTGTACACATGCATGCACATGTATTATTCTTAACAGCATAGTTGTATAATACAGTAGTGGACAGGGTGTACACAGGCATACAGATGTGTTACATGTAACAGTACAGTTGTATAATACAGTAGCGCACATGTACACACACACATATGCATGTTACACACAGTAGCATAGCTGTAAAAATGCAGTAGTGTAAATGGTGCACATATGCACATACATGTGTTACACATAACAGAATAGCTGTCTAACACAGTAGTGCACATGCTGTACAAACAACACTGGGGAGGCATGTCACCTGTGTCATCTCAGTATGCTAGCTTACCACATATTGGCCACTGTAAGACAAAGCAGGGAAAACTCAGTACAGTGGTGAACCTTTAAACAAGAAAAAGGAAAATGCTTAGACTAAAACTGTAATACTATCTGGTCATAACCTCTGTTTCTCAGTGGCTAAGAAGGTCAGGATGGTGCTGCTTCAGGTTGTTGTAGTGATCATCAGTTGCATCACTCACTGTCCTGGCAAGTTCATGTCAGACATTCAGCTTGTACACAAGGATATTATATTAACCAGCAAATGTTCCTGAAAGTCCCCATGTAGATTGAAGAAGAAAATATTGTTATCTCCGGGACTCTATGCAGACAACCTGCTGTTTTCATTACCTGAAATGGATATAGCCACTCATTCAGGTCCACTTAAGAAACATAATGCTTATCCCATGCCCAATAGATGCATGTTTGGGAGTCACATGATGTACATTTCAGTACAGCAACAAGATGCGACCATAAATCTTTGCAGCATAGAACATTGATGCTATGAGTTTCACAGATACTAGCATAAACATAATGTGCACATGTGTCCTCACTGATGGACAAGCTGGAATGAGCAAGTTAACACCACAGTATGGATGGTGTGGTGCATTAAGATGTTGATTCACATGCAGTTGCATTACGTTTCCTCACAAACACAAGTGCTGTACAAAAAGGCCTGTATTAGCATGAGATAAAGTGCAGATGCCATTTTGAGAAAGTCCAAACTAAAATAAGCAATTAAAGAATCAGGGGTTTACTGAATTAAAATCAATGGACTTTGAAATAGGCATATTAAGGAAGACAAGACACCTGACAATGTCTTCCTCCACTGTACTGAGCACCTATGGTGGATGGCAGCAACAGAGACATAGAGGAAATGGTTGTATGGCAGTGGGTATACACACAATGATATGTCATTATAGTGTCTAGCTGTGGGTGGGTGGGGCACACCTGGTGCAAAGTGTGAATATGGCAGGACATACCACACAGTAAAAACTGGCTCCCTCAATACAGGGTAAGGTATGTTAACACATTTTTGATGGCAGAACAGGGTGTATAGAGGATTACAGGTTTCAGTATACTTCAACAGGAATGGGTCTCATGATACCATGTCTCATTCTGCAATATTTATAGAAAAAGGGAGGACGGCCACAAGACATGGACAGGTAAGGGGTCACCATATGGAGGGCCACCATACAGACATATAAGACAATCACAGATGTCCATGTACACACACTCACTGATATGTGTAAGCTACATGTGTACATGTCTTGTCATGGGTTCATGGCCGAGGAAACATCTACAAAAATTCAAAACCCTGGAGACTGAAGTTCTGTTGCAGCCCTTGCACACACACACACACACACACACACACACACACACACACACACACACACACACACACACACACACACACGATAAATATATTCTGGCCTATGGTAAAACGGATAAGGTCTTTCAGTGTTGTTGTCAGGTCACAGAAGCTACCACATCTGGCTACTGCTGCTGTTCAGGTACACCCCTGGAATACCTCACCATGCCATATGCTGTTAGAGTAGTTCTATATCTTCAATATGCCCTGTGGGCAGATAGAGCACTACCCCTGCTTGTGGCCTTTAGTTGGGTCAGGGATATCACGCATCTATTGGCTCCCAACATGAGACAATCATTCAGGGTGCATGTACATGCTCTCATAGTTCTGTACTCTCCCAGCCATGGACCACATGGGACCCCAAGAGTACAGGCCACCACAGTAGACATCAACAATGTTTTCAACATGGCAGCACCACCCTGCCATGGGAAAATTAAATTGTTCAATCTGACAGGCAGTAGTATGAACCTGGACATTGGTTTTATGAGACACTATAGTATCTAACTTAAGTGTTGTTCAATTAATAGTGGACATGAATAAGGTATACCAAAGAGCAACACTTCACTTTTTTTCTTGTAATGCATGATTTATGATGAATTTACTCCACTTTACTCTAGATTCAAACTGCTGACTATTTTAGAATATTAACAGTAATTGTTAAGATTAGTGGGGTCTATGTTTCAACACCTGTGTTTTTTTCATGACAAAAGAGTAGTTACTTTCATATAAGGGGAAAATCTGGTCAGAGCAGTAGTAAACATAAACTTAACAGTCAATAAGGCCTTAATGTTCAGATGGTTGTAACAGTATAGCAAAACTTTGTCCAATTTTGCTGTTCTTCAAAAGCTTAGGCTGGCATAACACCATTTTCTCCCTCATTCCTTCTTTCTCTATTTTTATTTATTCTGTTCAATAGTCTGCTCTCATCCAGTCTAATCTCATTGTAACAGAAACATGATAGACATACGCAAACAGAAGAATTAATACACTGGATAGTCTCAGCACTGATATGAGCAGAAACATCCTTAACCCAAGGCTCAGTATGACCTGAGGAATAAGGACACAAGGTTGCATAGTACACTTCCTGTAGTAGAAATATTTACTAATGTATAGAAACATAAATAGTTTTACTTTCCATGCCTTTTGACCAGCAAAATTAAATGGCCAAAGGTATGTCCTTAATGGATTTACCAAAGCTTCCATATTTGGAATCTCTCTCTGTACTAGTCTTGTTAATACAATTTAAGACTAACTGACAAGCAGCTTTAGCAGCATTTTCTGAGCACCTTCAGCCCCACTCTACATCCAGTACTGGATATGTTTTAGACACTTTGTGAGACATATATTAGAATGGCGTTATGAAGAAAATCTGACAAGTTGTTTAACAACATGATTTTGTTATTAAAATGGGTGCTGCATGAAATTGTTTCCAATAAATCTGTCAGGCTAATGAAACCTGATAAGGGTTAGGGAATGGTCATTATGGATGCATTGGACTATACGGGCAGAATGTTGGCAAGCCTTGGAGATATTAATTATTCTAGTTATGTTTCTAGAAATGAGAGTTTTTTATGGCTTGCAGCTGCATTGATTTGTACTTAGAGGATGTATTTGCCAACAATTCCATCACTGCCCCTTTATATTATCTTTTGATAGATGATAAGCCCATTAATCTAATGTATTGCATCTCCTACTACATCCTATAGTGTCTAAGTGCCGTGTCTAAGATGGAACTGTTAGCAAAATAGATGATAACTCTGTTTATTCTCAAGGACTAGTGGAATTTTTTGAGCATAATACAAGTTTACAGACTGATAAAGGCAATTTTTATAAGTATAGATGCTAAGAATGTATTGTTAGTCATCCCACATACCATGGGGTCAAAGTTGTTCAGAGAGAGCTTATTGAAATATGTAAAACTGATGGCTACTGATATCAGAATTTTTGCATGCTTCATGGTGATGGTTTTGTTCAACAACTTTGTATTTTTTTTAAGGTGACTAGTACAAACAGACAAGTGTAGTGACTATGGGTGTGGCATGCACACCCATATATGCAAATCTTTTTTATGGAGATGGAAAAAATAATTTTGTGTTCAATGTAGAGAATTACAGGCACTCTGAAATTTGTTTAAGATTTTTGGATGACATCTTCCTTGTTTGGACAGGGACAGAAGACAGCTTGGATGAGTTTATATAGTATTTAAGGAGTATCACTGAATTTCTTAAATACACCCACTCCATCTCCCAAGAAAATATTCATTATTTTGATATTACTTTCCACAAACACCAAACTATGAAGGGCTGTAGTTCTAGTATTTATAGAAGGCTCACCTATTCCATCTCCTTTTGACATTTTCCAACTGCCACCCTTTCCATCAAAAAAAAAGAATCTTGTGAAAGGTCATTTGGCTAGAATGTCAAGACTGGCATGATTTTAATGTTGGAAAAAATTAAAGATGATGTTTAAGGAAAGGGGATATCCATACCATAATATCTTACTCATTACTCACTTTAGTATGACCTCCAGACATCAAGGTAGCGATACCACACCTGGCATCTGTTTTTGAGAGGTGTCACTGAGTACTGTCTGCATAGCAAAGAAAATTCAAAATCTTATCTCAATGGACATGCACCAGTGGTAGAATATACACTATGGATAACAGGGGATAATGAACAAATTCCTGAAGTACTCAACATAGAAGGGACGGTATATGGAACAATTAATACTCTCTTCATGTACCCTAAGAATATACAGAAATGAACCTTAGGCATTCTAACATAATCCCATGTTCCACGAAGATAAATGCCAACAACAAAATTGTTACAATACATGCTAAGAACCTTGATGGCTTTCAACCAGAAGATCCTTTACTGCTGTTAATATAGCAGGTTTCATTTTTTTCTGTGTCACTTCCTAAGCATGGATTGATATGGCTGTAAGAAGTCATGAGAGATTAAGTAAAAATTCATGTCCACCAAGATTGCCTTCATGATAAACCTACCAGTGAATAGCAGGATCTGTCCTCCTGCAAAAAATTTTTTTGAAAACTGTTGTAGTTGCTTGTATTGCTTACAACCTTGACTACATGTAATAGGAGTATCTGAGTGCTTATTCTCGTACAATGTGTGTGTGTGTTGTCTTTTGGATTTTCCCGGTTAGGGATCGCCCCAGCGGAACTCTGGTCCACTAATGATTGGCAGTAGATTTTGACAAACGCCGAGGTGCCAGCTCGATGTTCAACCTTCAATGAAGGCACGCCCATTTTACGCATGTCTTTTGAACGCTCACCCAACCGCGGGGAGGACATGCAGACTCCACACAGAAGGCACTCCCCACACTCCAGCCTAGAATCAAACGGGAGAACCTCTTGCTGTGAGGCAACAATGCTACCGCTGCACCACCGAGGCTTGTACAATATGAGCAAATATTGCTTAGCGTTTGTGGTACAAGCCTAAGCATTTGAGGACATTTGGCAGAACCATCAAGATAAGAACATTTCTATTCCTCCGCATAGCAGCAGTAAACCCTCGGCCTTTCATAAATGAAATCAATTCTTTTGTTAGAGCCATCAGTTTATTGTTTAGGTAGATATTGACATAACCAACAATGTACCAGTTTTAATCTTTCATTACTGCAATGATAAGGAAATCTTAAAACCTACAGATATAACCTCACATTATTGCAAGGGTGTTGAAGGAAGAGAAATATGTAGATTATTCTAGCTTCAAGGATGTATTCATATAAATTAGCAGCTGCAGGAGGAACATCATATGTGATCGAAAAGAGAAAGCAGCCCCCACTCTCAACAATTTTACATCATCTATGTCACTGAATGAGGGAGTAACCTGGTAACATACACACAGCTAAATGGGTGACAATGTTTGACTCCAACTAAGTTCAGTTGTGAATGTAAGGTCCACATCCCATAACAAATCAAAATTAATAGCCTGTTTATTGTGGATGGACCTTACATTGATGTATGGAGCAAGTCCCTCCTACAAATTTAAGATGAAATGCAGGCTGCCAGAGTACAGCATGCTGATAGAAAGAAATACTGTCCTTGTTTTCACTCCAGTTAAAGATAGTACTGAGGAATCCTAACTCAAGTCAACTTTCTCTGTTGTAAAGCAATTAGTGAAGGAGTGAATTGGATGGTGTCTGGTGAATGTCCCAGCAGGATTCCCAGGCTCCTATTGTTATATCAGGAGGCTGGGATCCCAAGACACCAATATGGGTGAAGAAAAGCCAAAAGTCTCCTTCAGAGCATCTGTTCATTCTGAACAGGGAAGCTAATTAGCAGTAATTAGGTATCCAGATGTAATGTACTTGGATCATATTTATGAAAAGTACCATAACCAGATACGCAGAAGATAGTAATTATAGTCATTTACAAATTTATACTAATTTACAAATAGTACTAATATTTAAACTAAAACAGAAAAGCTATAATCAAATAATATTATCCTATTTATTAAAGGAAAAGGTCAAACAGTAAAATCATTTTTTTCTAATTTATTATATTGAGTTACAGGAAAGTTGGAGGCTAGCATTCAGTGGGCATAAGGCAGTAAAATATATCAAACAAGATGTCAGTCTATTGCAGGCTGTGCATTCATGCTTAGTCATATACCAGATGCACGACAATACAGCAGGAATGAGGCACTGTACAATCATAGCAGAACTGACATGGAATTCACCTACAGCTCATGTTGATGGAAGACAACTCTTAAAATCCAAAGGCAAATACAGAAGACATTAAGCTTTCTCTTCAATGAAAATGACACTTACTTCTTTAGAGAATAATGTTAACAGTACATGATATTATCCACAAAATACGCAACCAACATTTTCAGAAAAATCTCAGAGAATATCAACGATATTTTGTTCAATGGTCCATTGAATAATTATTGAAACTAGTGGTTAGAATGGCTGTCTGAAAAAGGATGCAAGTCTGAACGCTTTGTGATTTGGGATTTATTAAAGTCTGTTTGGATTTTAATTCTATGTCTCAGAAGTTTCCTTTGACTGGACTTTTGTTTTTATTGGACTTTTGGTTGCTGCAGTAAAGGTTTACCTTAGTGTTAGTCCTTTTTGCCATTTCGAATTGCTGTCTGACAGGACCTAGCTCAATAATTCAGCTCTTGGCTGGGATGCCTTCCCTAGAGAGTCTATGCATCCTGTCTGAGGTTACATGGATTTTGCAAGGTGCTTCTCTTTCCTTCCACATCACAAAGATGCATAGTAGGTGAATTGGCAGAACCACAAACAAGCTGACCAGAGGTACACATGCCATGTAGGAGTGACTGTGTACATCTTGTAATAGGCTGCCACCCCATTCATGACTAATTTCAATGTCTTTTGTCCACTGGTTATATGGATAGGCTTTGCCTTTCCCGCAGCTCTGGGAAGGATCAAGTCAGTAACTGAAAATTGAATGAATGAAAAAATTAACTCCCTTAACACTGATACATAATGTATTTAAAAGTAATGTAAGGAAATGGCCAATGTTTATGCAAGGACAATCATAAATCATAATTTATCATATTTGCCCAAGTTTTTCACATCAGGCTCCATCCAAATACTTGGGCTGCTGCAGTTAGGATCCACAGCTCGATCACCGCAAATGAATCCATTTAAAACTCTCAAAAGTGCTCAGGTACCAACCGTGAAATCCAAAGATTTGTAAATGGCTTAACATAGTCAAACTCTAACCTAAAATGAAATACCAAATGTTGTACAACCACCAGACTAACACACAGCACATTATGCTAAAAACAAGATCTGCCCAAAATCACAGGATGTCTGCCAACCTACTCAAACCAGACTCACGTTTACATAAAGTGTCTGAACACAGAAATTCGTGTCACCATTGTGTGGAAAAATAGGAAAATTAGTAAGCAGTTCCTTAAACAAAATGACCAAGGCAACTAGTTTCAGCTGCCCAAGGTACTAATAGCAAAACTGATTGTCAGATCAGCAGTTAAAGACTGTAACAAAGTACCAGAATCAGTCAGTCAAGTGAATCTTCTGCATGAGCAACAGGAAAAATTTTAATAAGTCAAAATGAAACAAATATTTCAATAGAGTTCAGTTCCACCACTTGATAATACTTTCAGAATGCAGTGTAAATGTGTGTTCTTAAGAGAGTTGCTGAAAAGAAAACACCTTTGATGTGTAAAAAAACAATTGCTGTCAAAACAGACAAGCAGCAAAAGCAGTCCCAAAGCATTTTGCAGCAGTTGCTGAAGTTCAACCATGAAAAATGCCCTATTTTTATGTCAGTAAAACAATTAGTATGTTGGGCCACAGAATACGATGATATCTTCTGATATTACATTTAAACTAGCTATAAATTCATTTATGTAAACACACAGCCGAAAACCTAGAGCACAAATTTAAATTTCAAGTCCTTGAAAGTGTATTATATAACATGAGACTTACTGACATTAATGCCCAAGAAAAAAATTAGACAGCTATGCTGCTAGATCTTGTTAGTTGCTGTGTACAGCCCTCAAATGAATCAATCCATGTCAGTTAAGAGCGTAAGGAGAACTCGACCATTGATTGGATAATTGTGTAATTGCTCATTATAAACAGTGCATAATTCTATAAACTCCATAATTCTCTTAAGTATCTCGGTATGCATTTTTAAATTCTTATTCTCTGTATTTTTTTCAATAGCACAAATCTGTTTTGCAGGTTATCTGGAGCATAAAAATGCTACAGTTTCTTGAAAAATTAAGAAACCTGGGTTTTACAGACAGCTTCAGAGGGATGAATTCTACATTTATTACTGTCTCTAGATTTGAGATACATTATGATCTCTAACACTGCTTAATTGTTGAGTATTTTTCCTGCCCCCCTGATCAAGGCATGTTGGTTCAAGCTGACTGTAGTTAATGGTCAATGGCTGCTGGTTTCCAAATCAGATCATATAGGTTAGTTTTGCCAGAATTGCTTCAGTTGCAGATTGTGTTAAGATGTATTGTGTTAAGATGTTAAGTATCCGTTCCTTGTTTCCTTGAGTCATATATAATACATCCAGATAATTCAACTGTGTATGCAGTCTCAGATCTTGAGAATCTGTCAGAGGTAGAATAAGCTCCTAGTGCTTGGCTTGTTAAAAATGTACCCTGAATAATTTTCAATAGGGTTCCTGTAAAATATAATGGTAGTAGGCAATAATCCTTTCTTTGTCATGGGAATTAAAAAATATATGAATATGTTATGAGAACATTGTTTTGTGGAACCCTTGAACATAACTCTATAAACCCACTCTGTGGTGTATATTAACACTCCCGTATTATCTGTACTGAGTAAAAAGAAAAAAAAAACAAGGTATGTCCTCCAACTGTCTTGGTCAGGATGAAACATTAGAAATTATTTTCCATGTTTTTTCTTTACCAAAATCTGGTTCCAGTATAGTAATGCTGTGTTTGCAAATTGCACCATGGATTGTAAATATATAGCCAGTCCTTTTCTAATTTCCCTAGCATAAGACAGAATGTTGTCTAACATATCTTTTAGGTTACACAGGGCAAGACTTACTTCTATAGTTTTTGTGAAATGGGTCACTAACCAACAGATATAGTGGCACTGACAGTTGACAAGTGTCATGATATGCTGCCACAGGGTCCATGGACAGAAGACCCAATGTGATGGACTGTTTTGGGTAAATATGCAAAAGGGTGAAAGCAGCAAAACATAGTATGTCTACAGCTAGTGATGTCTGACTTTATTGCCGTAAATGCACCAGTAAAGACTTAAAAAAGTAAAAAAGTCAAAGGAATTTACAAGGTATGCAGCTGAAATACTATTATGCTCTTAACAGGTCATTTGAGTATATCCAATGTGCCTCCACTCTAGGTTGTTTAAGGTATTATGCAGTGAAGACTCTGACTTGAATAACTCTGTCTTGTAGTTTTTACTACATGGTTTATCTGTATAATCTTTTTACCACCATTTGGTTTTGGATTAAAAATTCAAGGAGTGGGACAGATTTGCACAACACAAATTTCAAAGGTACAGGGTACTAAGGGAATAGCTTGGCTCGTTTTTTTCTTCTATCCGCATATTTGAATTTTGCTGTATCTAGATTAACAGTTCTAGCCATCTCTATTGGCATAGAAGGATAAATCATTGACTATGATCCAAATGATTCATGTTTAATTGGCATCTCAGGCAATGTTTGGAGCTGGTGGGGAGAGAGACTTTTCCTGTTCACCAATCTTTGGGGCAGGGGAGGGGTGTGTAGGTCTATGATATGCTGCCTATAATGGAATCACCATTGGTGACTGTGCACCACAAGTCTGTGCTACTATTCAAGGAACACAGGGACACTGTTTACATGTCATACAGAAGCATGGATATACACTGACCCCTTACATGCTAATAGGCATGCACTATGGATGTTTACAGTTATGGAGAATGCTCCAGTCCTAGCATGTAAATGATGACTTACCCTGCTGATTGCTTGATTGTTAATCCAGACAAACAAATGTGTCAAAAGGTGTTCACCTATTTATATTTATGTTTACAAAATACTGCTTGCTATAAGTGTCGAACAAAATGAGTTTTGACATTATCTAACTCTTGTCATGTTCTTCAAGTTCTTATCTGTTACATATATTCATGGAAAATCACACTAACCCCATTTTAAAATTTACCATGGTCCATTTGTACCAAGCTTAACAGAAAAGTATTAAGAAGGAAAAAATGATGAAAAATAAAAAAGGGGAAAAGATAAATATCTCTTGGAGTGGACTTAGTCCATATAAAGAATGGTCCATTTAGTTATGAAAAAGTGAGCTACTCAGCAGATCAATATTTTATTAAGCATGATAGAATTTCTATTGCAATAATCTACTCTAAGATTATCTAACCTAGCTAAACCTAAGGTAACTTAAAGTTGAATGCTATTAATTATTTTCTTAAGATATAGAAGAAATATAAATAAACATTTAAACCAGTATTGCAAGTTATCATTACTCATTTCTGTTTCACTTCCATGGAGTTCAACATACAATCTTTCATTACGTAGCTGTGCATATTGCATCAGCTATTTTTGATATTGTTATAATATGTCATTTGGATTTGGATTATGTTATGTAGATCAATATTTTTGAGACCTGTTAGTGTCTGATGAAAAATATCAGTAAAACAAAGTTTCTTCCAATGATATATAACATAGACCCATTGTTTATAAAAATGTTCTTATCAACATTATCTTCAACTGAATAAATCAAATTTAAATATACAAGAAAACTGATGTTAAGAGTTAAAACATTTTATTCAACTGCAGTCATGTTACACCTGGATTTAAATATATTTAAATATACTATGTTTACATGTATAAGTATAACACATAAAATTTGGACTTAAACCTTTCTACTTTACATATTTTCTGAACAAGTATTATTCACTACAGAAATAGCCACTGATGAATTTTCTTCTGACAACAGTGTTGTTTGTTCCTATAAAGAATAAAGTGTACCATAAACTAACTGTTGAAATACTGTCTGTTCCCTTCACAGACCTTTTTACCTACAAGGTTAAATACAAGATGTATAATATAATAGTTTGGAAGAGCAAAAAAAAAGTATATTTTAAGGCAGGTAGAAGAAAAACTAGAATATCTTTGAGGAAGAAGTTTTACCAGAAACTCACCATAAAAAAATTTTCTAATTATTCTCTTCCTTTGCTGTTACTTCTTTTTTGTAGAAAGGCCAAATGAATACCTAATTAGAAGTATGTATCTATCTGAAGATTGGAGATCTCTTTAGCCTTGTCTGAGGTATCATATGAAGTGTAACAACATGAGCTCAAAGCTTGAATTTTGAAACCAAGACAAAACTAAAAAAATATGCTTACACAAACACTTACTAACATGTTAACAAACTTGCAAATGAAGTTTTATGTAAACCATTATTAATATCCATACAGATATGCATAATTCTAACACATATTCATGTGGGAAAGTCTACATCAGAAAACACCATTAATTCAAAATACAGTGTTATTGAAACCAAACACAAACTTTACTAAACACTGAAATCTGCTCAATAATCTGTAAAATAACTGTGGAAGTTGCAACAAACTGTGGGAGGGACAATTACTTATGATTAGTATGAATAAAAAAAGATTTACTTTTGCAGTTCTATTATAAGCTTGCTTGATCAACATCAAATGAAAAACTATGTAAAATGAATCATAACCTGAAGCAGAATGCTTAGGAAACAATGAAACAATGCTATTTCATATTACATCTTATGTCATTTAAACAACCTATCCCTTTCTATATGGACATGTTCATATCTTCATAAATAGAGCTAAAATTACCTTTTCAGTTTTTCAAAGTTGTAATTGTTTTGTAATTCTCAGAATCTGAACATTAGGTGTTGAACTATGTTTTTTGCTGCTACTTCTTTTTTTTATTAAAAGTCTTTTAGTTTGTTAAAAAAGTATTTCTCCTGAAGGCAGAAAAAGTTTTATTCTGACTGGAGACAGGCAATGAGCTTTATTTTTTGCCTAAGGAGTTTCACAAAATGCCAACAAACTCTTCTTTGGCTCATTGGTTGAGCTGCATAGTCATTTTCAAATCTGATATTATTATTCCTCATTTTGATAGGAGAATTGCTCCAACATGATCTTAGCACATCTAAAGATGAAGTCATTTAACAGTTAGAGATCATTAGAGATTATTCCTGCTGATACATGTGCCTTTCTTTACCTAAGATAAGCTTTGCTGCAAATTAACAGCTTTAAGTAGACAAGTAAGAAGGAAAATGGCCATGTTCCCCTTTCTATTTTCTTGGTAGTCAAAATGTTCTCAAATTATTCTTTTGGATCTTTTTTTTCAAGATCATCTAGCTTCTGAAAGTAAAGTTTTTTTGTTTTAGTTTGCATTCGGTCTGAAGCTCTTATTTTAACCTTCTATCAGTGTCATTAGGGAAGTCTTCATTTTTGTCTGTGTCTCAGTCTACTTTGAATAGTTTTTCTTGAATAACATTCATTTAATTTTGGAGCTGGCCAGTCTTCGTAGTCAAATTACAAAGAAATAAAATACATTTTTGAATGTTCTTTTTATGTCCAGATGAGTCTTTCTTTACATTTTTGTAGTTACTCATTTTGCTTCACAGATAATAACCACCAAAAATTGAAGAAAGAAAAAGATAAAAAAAATTTGCTCAGAAAATAGAGTCTGTCTCCAAATATATCTAACATTATTTACTTGCAAGCTCTTAACAACTAAGGCAACGTTTTGGTTTGGTTTGTAATTTTCCTTTAAAATACTGAGCACTTGAGCAGAACCTGACATAAGCTGTTCACATGTTGTTCATCTTGATTGGAATCATATTAGTGAAATTTATTTTAAATACTACTATTTGAAAAATAATTCTGTTCTTTAGATTTTTATAGTGACATACCATTTGTGTTTGACCCAGTGGTGCCACGTGACCAGAATAGCTTAAGATGTACACAGATCTCCCTCTCTCTCTTTAGAGCCATCACGTCCCACTAGCTTAAAAATATATTCTGTCAAAATATTACAATTTGCATCTGTTCCTAGTTTAACTTTGATATTCTATTAATTATTGGTATCTTTTACTAACAGTCTGACATACATTCTTGTCTCATTGCATCCAATGCATTTTGAAACATCACTGTAGCAGGATTTTTCACTTTGGTAGAGATATCAAATAACCTATTTTCATATTTCTGTTCAACACTGTATTAGAAAAAAATGTCAGTTTCTAACACAAGTTTCCAAGGCAATTTTTCCTATAATGTTCATACCCACACGTATTACATGAAGCACAAAGTAAAACTGTATATTGCTTTGTGGCCTCGATCTTGAATTGTCCAGTGGCTCTCATTTTTATTTGTTTCATCCACTTGCACAAAGTAATAAATCACATTTCTTGATTCCATGTAAGCAGATTTTTGCCTTATTTCCTTGCAGTTGAAGATTTTCATGAGAATACAGTTGAGCATGTTTTGCACCAAGTATTATACCACTATACTTTCAAAAACAGAACTTATTGGAATGTATATATTTTACTTTTGCAGACATTGCAGCGCTTAGTTGTTGGTCAATTTGTCACTCTGTTTGTCTTTAAAACAGTTTTCAGTTTCCAGCGAAGTGTTGTGACCGTTTTTCTTCATTTTTTTACAAGTTTGCTGCTTGTTAGCACTTGGTTTGTGTATCTTTCTGTATTTCTGCAGAAAATCTCAGCCTGACACCATGTCATACCAGGAGTCTTAATATATAACACAGGTACATAGGGTACATGCCCCCACAGAGGTATATATCCATGTTACAATATCTAAAAACAAGGATGCATTGCATGCCATGAAAATTATTGTAGTTAGACCATTTGCATTAAAGCTGTACATAATACCTATCACAGTTTGGTTTGGTTTTGACAATGTGAAAGACTATTGCAATGATACTTTTAAATTCTGTTACTATGTAATCAGCTTTATTGTGTGTTATTCTGTATCATACCATGGATAGCATTACTCAATGCATGTATTTCAGTATTATAACATTTCTTATAATTCTTCAGGAAAGAGTCTTGTCTGCTAATTAATTCCTCATTACTTGCCAACTATATCATACAACTACAACCTGTAGCCATATCAAGATTTTCTTTCTATTTGTATTTCCCTGCAGAAGCGTTGAAGGGCCACTGCAAAACCTGGATCTGCTACTGCTGCTGCCTAAAATAAGGGCAGTTTCTTATGTGGCTAGTGTAATAAACTGTACACATATCTCCCCTTCTCTTTAGAGCACTCTAGTCCTACTAGCTTTAAAATATATTCTGTCAAAATTTTACAATTTGCATCTGTCCCTAGTTTAACTTTGATATTTAATTAACTAATTATTGGTATCTTTTACTAACAGTGTGACATACATTTTTGTCTCATTGCATCCAATGCATTTTCAAAAATCACTGTAGCAGGATTTTTTTTTACTTTGGTATGGATATCAAATAATTATTTTCATATTTCTGTTCAAAACCATTCAAATTCTTTTTATCATACTTGGTTTTGCCTTAAGCCATAATACAAAATTCAATTTCTAACGGAAGTTCCCAAGACAATTTTTCCTTTAATGCTTATATCCATACCTACTACATGAAGCACAAAGTAAAATTATTGATCGTTCTATGGCCTCAATTTTGGATTGTCCAATAGCTCTCTTTTTCATACCCATAACTATTCCTACATATTCTGAATTTAATTTTCATTTTTGTCTTATTAACTGACTTAGAGCTTATTTTATGCACATTTTTCTCTGTTAAAGCTTTAAACTGTGTACCAGTAATTATACTTGCTCTGCACATATTTACTACTGTTAATAATGTCAGGTTTGTTTCCCTTTCATTTTGGGAGTATAAAATGAATAGTTGCTTCAGAAACAATTTAGTTTGCAACCACACCATAAAATTAACACATGAACCAACTCTGTTACAAAAGATCCTATTTCAAATGTTTTTATTTCTATTAGTTCTTTTTACATGTTTAGTCATTGTTGAAAGAAGAAAAGTACAGCAGCCCATAAAACTTTTTAAAACAGTAATCACAGCAACCTTTAATCCCAGCATTTTTGAGGCACATGTAAAAGATGCTGCAATGAAAGTATAGATCATCTTGGTTGGATTTCAGATAACAGCTTCTATGTTCTTAGCTTTTCACTAGAGTGACTCCAATAAATAGGGATGATAGGGTAAGAAATTGTGCAGGAGAAATGTTTCAAAGAACACAGAACATAGAAATGTTCAGTGGCAGCTCGTGGAATCGGACTGCAGGATTGCAGCCCCCCCAGTTGTGTGAAGAAAAAAGAACAGCACAACTTCTAAAATAAAATATTTTTTAAATGAAGAAAACTAACTAAATAAAATATTTTTTAAATGAAGAAAACTAACTCGCTTGCTATAAAAATGAGTACGACTGACTCGCAAAGTCCCAGAACTCGAACTGCACATGCTCGTTGCTTGGCAAGTTCCGGGGTTTTTTTTTTTATTTTATTTTCGCTGCCTGCTGGACTGTCTCAGACTGCTGTAAAGGCAGGCCGGACTATGGGGAGGTCTGCATCAGTGTGTGATGCCCAGAAATCTGTGCGGTAACTGCACAGTAAAGTGGAAGGGGGGCAGACTGTCACGTCAGCAGTCACATACGTGATGTGAATGGCAGGGTGACTACTTATTGGTTCTTACTCTCTTTCTGAAAAAGAGAGTGAGAAGCAATCAGTATTATGAGGCAGTGCAGGACGAGACAGGTACTTTTGCCTTTCTTTTGCTCTTGTTATAGCTAGCTAAGCTACCGTACTTACCAGGTACACTATAATGCCACACTGCCCAGGAAAGGAAAGATTCTGGAGTGGATTCCCAAGTCATTGTTGTTTGACCAGCAGCCAACTACTTAAAAAAAAAAAAAAAAAAAGCCTACAGTTGTGAGAAAAAAAAAGCCTACAGTCGTGACTGACTGATGGTTAAAAACGGGACAACTCAATCCAATCGCTCATTTTTTCATTTTTTTTGAGGTAAGTGTGTCTGTGCCTACACCCATGTCCTACAATAGTCATAGATAAAAGTGGGGAAATTAGAATGATAAGTGCTTTGCTTTAAAGGTAAAGCTTTAAAATAAAAGCTGCAACATACTGTTATGCTGCCAGTACCATCAGAGACAGACTGGTCACTAAAGAACAGTGACAGGAAGCCCAAACAATTAACAATTTTAAAAACATGCTGAACGGTTAATTTATTTGGCTAAGAGTTTATCATGTCTCTGTTCTGCAACTGTAGTGTAACTTAACTCATCTTAATCTAAGAAACTGAATTCAACATTTAGAACTGACTCAGACTGTGTAGTGTGTAAGTCAGGTGAACTATTTGATGGCACAAAACATTTTCATAAGTAAATTGTCATAAAGATAAATATGAATGTGGCTTTTTTGTTGCAAACAGTAATTTACTTGAACCATTCTCTTGTTCGTGGACCTGGTAAAACAGCAGCAGTTTTTCCTTTTTCGTAAACTACTAGATTTTGACAGAGGGACAGAAAAAAGCAACCAGAAAAATCAGTAGCGGGCAGGTATTGAGCTCTGGATTGGCAACCATCAGACTGAGTGATACCGTGAATAATAGTGATAGTGCAGGAGGTGCAGGATAACAAGTACTGTGGAGGGATTAGTCCAGTGCGTGGTCTTTTGTAAGGTAATGAGTGCCACTATCTTTTTTTTTTTTTTTTAATCAGGAACTCATTTTGATGACAACATATGCTGCTTCTCAGTTACCTATTTTTATAATATACCTTGTTAATGCCTCATTTGCTAACTGTATTAACTGACTAGACAACTGCTAATAGAAGTTTTGATATTTTACTTGCATTTTTGAGAATGTAAGCCACTGCCATTATTAATTATCAGCTATGTGCCAGTGATGTTACTTGCAATGCATACCAGCTGATTTCTCAAAACTTTTTAATGTAATAAGCTGAACTCTGTCCAAATAGTCTCATACTGAGCTCTTCAGGTTAAGGTTTCTGAAACAAACATACCTTAAAGGTAAGAGTAGTTCTATGATGAGAAATGTATATGTCTGCTTGTAGACGTGTCGTGTGTGTGTGTGTGTGTGTGTGTGTGTGTGTGTGTGTGTGTGTGTGTATGTGTGTGTGTGTGTGTGTGTGTGTGTATGTGTGTGCGTATGTGCTCATCCATACACTCATGAGCATTCAGTGATAAATGTGAGTCCTGTCCAAGATTACACCTTTGCCTTTTGCCCACTGACTGCTGGGATAAGCATGGGCTCTCCTGAAATGAAAAATATAAAGTATGTACTAGAAAATGAATGAAAGACCTACATTGCCACCTTTCTGAAATGCAGAATATGCTTTGTGTTTGCATTACTTAGCACAGATGCTTAATTTGTAGTTTTGTACACAATTTTTTAACAGATTTCAGCTCCGTTTATCCCTACCTTGTATCCACTTCATTAATTTCATGTTTATGTCGCACACAAATCTCAAGTTGGAATCATCTAACATTTATTTTTCCCCTTTGGTGGCATTCTTAAGTGTCCAGTTAATGGGTATCTTTTATTTAAATTTCTGCTTTTCCTTTTTGATAGCTGCATTTTTACTGCAATGGGTCCCTCACCCTCTTTCCAGACATAAAAGCCCTACACCAGGAATTCTAGTTTTGTTTGTTGTAGTAGTCTAAGCTTCTGCCTGATGGTTTGGAGGAAGAATTCCTGATGCCCCATTATATTATGGTGGGTGACATTTTTCTATCTTCACAAGGGTTGAGCATACACCAACTCTTATCAGTTTATGTCTTCAGCCTACACATATTATAGACAGATTTTCTCTGAATTATATGTAGCCAAGAATTATTAAAAAAATAAAATAAAAAGCAGCCCAAAAACACTATATACTTCATTATGGAGTAAAGAAATTGTATAAAATGAATTCATGCTAACAATGAGTATGTGCAGCAGTTGGCTAGTATTCTGTTTAGGATACATTCTGTTTGTTTTACACCTACTGATTGCCAGAATAGGTTCCATCTCCCTCCTCTTTGCAATCAGAACTGGATAAAGCAGGTATCATGAGAATGAACAATTGAACTGATATATTACCTAGAACTGTAAGACATGCCTGGTTTTAACAAAGTGAGCTTTTGAAGTATTGATTGTTTCTGTAGTGTTCTCACTTAAGAATGAATATGCCTAGCCATGTACTACCTTAAATTACGCTATGTATCCCCCTGGATTATTATTTACAGTCCTTTGCAGCTCTCTGTAGGATTTCACCACATTAAAATTGCCATGCTTATCTGAGGACTTTTTTTTGTAACCAACTTATATTTTTGATCAATTTAGCATTAAATTAGTGAAACACTATCTTGCCTGTCTGCATTTGACAATAATAAAGTTCTTTAGTATTGCTTTAATAACTGCTGTTGTAACTGTTCTTAAATCAGATTCCATTCCTGTGATGGTTTAAGTCAAGTAACTCTCTCATATTAAACTTGTGTTGTTGTAGAGCCTTCTAAACTTCACTTGTCTGTTTTTACAAATATACAAATGAGTATAGAGAACATTTTTAAATTTCATGTGTAGCTAGCTTGTTCTATCTTCTATGTATCATGTTCTCTGTGTTTTTGTAAAGGAATGATTGTGACTTGTCATAACAGGCCATGCCATGTTATGTTTGAAAGGAGTAAATGTAAAGGATTTCTAGTAGGGTTTGTTGTAGGGGTCGTTGGGTACAGTACCAAATGTCATAACAGTAGTTTTGTTTGAAGAGTTGTTGGTAAATTTGCTGTTAGTAATCCAGTTATATTATCAAGCTTAAAGTCTTTCTGAATATATTTTTATAGTAGTCTAAGGAAACTATTAGCATTTATTAGAAGTACATCATCTGCACAGAGAATGTAGTTGACATTGGGGATGTCCCAGGGCAAGTCAATAACAAATGACAGCAAAAGGGTTCTTTCCCAGATGCTAATTAATTAATTTTGTTTATTTATTAAGAAGACAGTGTACTGGTGTTTCTTGGGCTCTTTTTAGCAATGGCACAAGTCACAGGGCAGAGACAGAATAGCTGGAGTTTTTTGAGTCTGTCCATATAGGACAAGTGTTTAAGGTATAGGATTCTCTTTGTGAGGCTCTTTAGTTGTTTTATGTACATTATCTTCTGCCTGCTCCTTTTGCACTGCCTTTTCAGTTCTGCAAGAAACAGATTCTTTATCAAGGATAATTGCAAACTGTTTTATTGATGCTTAACCCCATCTCACTGAATATTAAGCTAGTCCCAGTAATGCTGGCATAACAAAGAATATGTGTCCATTTTAGATGATGTTGGACCAATTAAGTGATATCATCTTGTAAATCATCCACAGTATTTGTATGCAGTGAGACAAGATGATTAGGTTGGTTTGGACATGGGCTGAGGAGGGATACTGGGTATATTGGGAAAAGTATGATAAGGATGAAGCTGCCAGGTAACAGGAAAAGAGGAAGACCTAAGATAAGGTTTATGGATGTGGTGAGAGAGGACATGCCGGTGGTTGGTGTGACACAGCAAGATGCAGGGGACAGGAAGAGATTGGAAACTTACCCCTAATGGGAACAGCCAAAAGAGAAGACTACTAGCACTTATTTGGAACCAGGTGGGGTCATGTGAATGGTGTTTGCTTGGGAAACTTTAAAACTGTCCCTTTTGAGCCTCCATGAAAAAAAGGGGGGGGGTCCAGTATGACCCGATGTGTTCCAGACCAGACCACAGCTTCTGATCAGGTGCAGAAACAGAGTACAAAGTACTGTTTGCAGCATACCACAGAGGTAAGTCTTCAAACCAACCTGTATATACATAATACATGAAACAATGTGTGCTGTGCAGAGTATTTAGCGTGTGCCATAGTGACTTGAGCATTTATTTCATGTAAATTAATAAGCATGTCCAGCATTGATCCCACTGCACTATAGCTCCACCCCTTTTAGTTGACCACACCTCTTCCCATTGACCTCACCCATTCAGCTGTCTCCTGCAGCCCCCCCTTTGATTTGAAGTCACCAGCTGCCACTGGAAATGTTTGCTATATAATTAAATGGAGAAATTAACTGCATTAATGGTTATTATCACAAACACTGGGAACTTTTGACTGTCATGTTCCTGCAGTTCATAAATTTTAAAACAATCATTTGTCACTTGAGAGTTAAGCCAATAAGAAAACTGAACTTTTTTCAGAATTTGTGTGTGTGTGTGTGTGTGTGTGTGTGTGTGTGTGTGTGTGTGTGTGTGTGTGTGTGTGTGTGTGTGTGTGTGAGAGAGATCACAGGACAAATGCTATAAGGACTCCACATAGATGTGATTATACTATAGGTAATACACTTTTGTACCAACTCAGAACTTTTGCAGATTTGCAGATTAATAGCTTGGAGTGAAGAATACAAAGTAATAAGACTATTTTTCATAAACTCTAGATTCAAACATTGTTGTAATAAATGTAAAAATAAGTACCTCAGAGGAGCCCTACTGATTGTCTCTGGCCGGTTGATCAACATTCATAACACTAAATCTAAAAGAGTGCTAGCATCTTGTCATTGTAGTGACACTTGGAGAAGAGTCAGAAGGTGAGCGTTACATTGTCCTCACTCTCTCCCCTTTCTCCAAGTTTGTGACATATCAGAGTTGGTATGTATATAGTGTGGTGTTGTGGGAGTTTGTCTCCACATCATTTTTCCCAAGCTGGGGAGTATCATTAGTTTGACTAGAAACCTGCCAAAGTTTCATATGTTTTGGTTTTGAATAATTGTATATCAGCACTTGATTATTAATAGTGGTTTCCAGTCAATGCTATATTGTATACTAGGATCTATTGAAGTTAGGTGTGTGACATTTCTGTTTCTTGCCATCAGTAGCATATATTTTATTAATGCACACTTTCAGAAATATAACAAAACACACACACTATTTAGAAAAATGAAATTGTGAGCTAAACATAATAGCAATACCCAGCATTGCACAGCTAGTTGTTCTTTATGTATCCATTTGTACCTCTGGTAGACCACTTGGGTTCACCTCTGTGGTCTAACTACAGTAACAACAGTATTCATGGATAAATATTGAGCAACTCCAACACTAATGTTAATTATTGCTTAATCATCTTCTCTGATACATTTCTTTTCTGTTAGCCTGTGCATAACTACTAATAAAAACTCAGTAAAATACTGTTGCAAAATAACTGTATCCATGTTTTACTCTTGAAGCTACTATCAAATTATTAATGAAAGGGTTAGTCATGCAATGACCATCACATAGAAAGTGAAATTATATGTGTAATAACATGGGCAATATGAAATATTAAAATTGGAAAACTGAATGCAATTATATTTGTAAACATAATTTGCAAACTTTGTCGGCCACTTGTTTAAACTGTATATTTGAAAAATAAAGGATGAAGTATAAAGTATATGCAGTGGTATCCAAAGTTGTCTTTTAACAATTTATTTGAATATAAAGAGAATAACACTACCACCTGACCTGACCCTAGAACCTGCACTAATCATATTCAAAAACAAGATTAAATATTACGTTAAATTATACTGGGTATATCCCTCCACCAACTCTGACTAGCACCCTTTCCATCTCACACACATCTCCTCTATAAGTGTCCTCTCTTTAGCCACCCCTCTCAATATCACAATGGTCAAAACCATAACTAAAACTACTCAATGTATTGTTAATCCTAAAGGCAATATGCTGTTACTACCTGTTTATGCATACTTGCATTGATATGTAAGCCTCAGGCGTTATGTGGTGTTGTATTTCTTTGTTCTGTAACCTATGAGTAAATGTAACCTGGGTGTAAATGCCGTACACCAATTGTTCTGACAATTGTACTGTGTACATGTACCTTGGAGCTTTTCTCCTCGAGCCTCCACTGAAAATGGACATTAATCCACTCGGACCATCCTGGTTAACAAATGTAAAATAAAATTAATAAATAAATAAAAAAACAATGCCAATTATTCAGAATTGAATGTCACATCTACTGCTTATGGACAGAAAACAGGCTAAAGAAAAGAGATATTGGTAAATGTTAAAATAAAAATAAAAACAGCAAAAAGGTTATGTAGTGGTAGAGTTGGAAGCAATTATAAATGCTACACTAGAAAGAAGTGCATTTTCCTAAAACCAGTTGTCATGGATTTCATGCATGTGACCTCTTCCAAGTACAATCAAGCAGCAAACACTGTGAGTGACAGTAAATGAAGTGTTGATCTCAGCTGGCATTTTTTTCAAACCTTAAAAAATACCCAACTGACTCAAAAAAGATACCAATAAAATTATGATATATTAAAATAAAAGTCAACAACAACACATAAACTTTCATGCAAAAGATGCCTTTACATTTAGATGGGTAAATTTATTAAACCTAAAGGTGTAAATGGTTTTGCAGAACCAAAATTGTCATTCTCCACTTGTTATTCTTTGCCGTTGTGATAAAAATGAGCATTCATAGAGTTTATGGTTTAAATATTTTAAGTACTAAAATCAATTCAGTAAAGTATTGTCATGTCCTTTACCTGACCCTCATGATATTATTATTATTACACAATTAATCACCAAAGATATCAACAGTTAACAGAAACTCTTCATAGTTAATAACATTTAAATAATTTAATGATAAGTTAAATAAAAAAGTTACCTATCAATTAATGATTACAGGGAAGTAAACACTATTATATTACAGGATTCACTTGAAGCATACTTACTTGGCAAAATTACTTCTTGTTGTAATAAAACAAATTAATAGAAGAAAGATTTGATGAACATGCAAGAAGACTTAATTTTGCAAAAGAGAAAGTTTAGAAACAGAGACATAATTTTTTAAGATTTAGTCAATAAAAAATATCAAATGCTTAGTTATAAAGTAATAATGGCTCTAGAAAAGGTTAAAGAACAGTCACATTCTATAACTCAAACATATTTAGGTTTACATAGATGGGTAACTATATACAAAATGTTTAAAAATATACATATATGTATATATAAAGTTTACCTTCAGTTGGTTGACTAACATGAATGTTGACATCCTGAAGGTAAACAACTCTTCATCAAAAAATGGTAACATTGACTTTTTAGTATGCATGCACCAAGGTTGTTTCTCAGTGCAAGCAAATATTGCTTTAAAAAAAACACAACCCCTCCCCCCCATGTGGAGGCTGCACTCACTAATTATAGATACTAACTCCGAGATTGAATAATCCTCAAGAAAGGGAAAATCCCCCTTCTCAGGAATTGCTGATCTCACACACTTGTTGACTATCTGTAAAGTCAAACAAATAGGGTCAGTTAAACAGACATCAACCAAACCAAACCAATGGAACCCATATGTGTATATATATATATATATATATATATATATATATATATAGAGAGAGAGAGAGAGAGATCTATATATATATATATATATATATATATATATATATATATATATATATATATAAAGGGATCAAGAGCGAGAGAGAGAGAGTTGCAGGATCTTTCATTGTACTGGCATTTAGTCATACCTTTTTTAGTAGAAACGGTCAATGGTATAATTTGTCAAACTAGGTTATAGGTTCATAGGTTCATAGACTAGTACTAGGCTAACTGCCTTTGTGGGCCATTTTTAAGCCTAGCCAATTAGCCCATGTGAGAATCAAACCCTGCAGCTTTGGTTTATAAGGCAAATACCTTAACCATTATGTCAACCTCCCACCCCATATAGTCATAATGTTAAAGGTGAACTATAATATAATTCATTTTTTAAGGTTCTTTTTTAATTTCTTTTCATTTTTTCAAGGGTTTCTTCAATGAGTAATGTTTGCAAAGGTAAATATATTGTTCACATTTGTAATCATTAGAGCTGGATTTTTTCACTGTTATTGACCACTGATGAAATCTTACAGTGTTTTGTGATTTGTTGAATTTCATTAGCGAGCAATATGTTGATACCATATATGTATATATATATATATATATATATATATATATATATATATATATATATAATCAATAATTATGGGTAATTTGATCTAAAACACATTTCACAAAAAAGTGGCACATTTGATCTAAAATATATTACATAAAAACCATAAAACATAGAAACACATTCCAATAAAAATGTCACATACACTAAATACATTTACAAAAGCTTTGCCTCCCTCCACACACACACTAACATACATATACTAAATCCACAGTCACACAGCCATGGAGAAAAGAGATGCTCCACACACACTGAATCATTGCAGATATACATACACAAACTTCTAGATATGAAGTTACAACAAAACAGTGGGCATTTAAACACTAATTTACATTGTAATTCTTATGCTCCAAAACCTCACCAACAGTAATTTTCTATAGACTTTCACAGTTTTCAATCAAATGTGAGTCACTCATTTGTGGCTTAGATCTAATGTTTTTTGTTTATTAAATGTGCTGATATGTTTTGTTTTATCAAATGTGCTTTAGGTCAAATTAAACACAGCTGTATATATAAACAAACAAAATATGTCTGGACTCCAAAATCTAATAAAAAGTTAATAGACATTGAAGATATCATATTTGCATTTAAACATTATTATGAAAATATATATAACTAAGGAAAGAAGATTTTTAGATTCCATTTTGCTTAATAATATAAAAAACCTTGAAATGTAAATATTAAATCTCTTCTAAAACCAATAGCCATTGTAGAAATACGTAAGCAAATCAAGAATTAAAGGAAAACAAGTACATAGAAACAGATACATTATTTGAAAGCCATATTTTTTTCTTCAAGAAGTTAGCCATTTTTTAAGTTTTCTTAAATATACAGATTGAAAATATTATCCTCCCTTTTTGGCAGTATATACTAACCACCCATATATTAAAACAAGACAAGGATACAACCCTATGCTCCTCTAACAGGCCACTTTAATTATTAATCACAGATTATAACATTTTTATGTCATGTTAATTCAACAGGCTAAAAATAATACTGCCTTCCTTGATAGGTGATGATCAAGCAGGATATAGTGTCAGAAGATAAACACAGCATGATATTAAAACAAAAGTAACAGTAATTAATTATGCAAAGATGAATCATTTGGGATTATCAAGTATTAGTTTAAATACTGAGTAAGCTTTTAATTCCTTACAGATTATTTATTTAAAATTTTACAGATATTTGGTTTCCACATTCTTACATCAATTTAATAAAACAATTATGTAATAATTCCTTGTATATAAGGCTATATTCTCAGAAGATAATCACAACGAAAGTAACATTAATTGATTACGCAAATATGGATAACCTGGGATTGTCGATGGTGTCTGTATATTCTTAAAAACCTTTTTCAACTCTAGACTTGTTAGATAACAAGCTACAACTCCTCCATGTCCAACGTACTATCCGCAAAACCCATTATTATTTCATAGCTAACTAAATGACCTCCCCCATGTCCCTCTCAGTCTATACTTCTAAATAGTATATAGTCCATGTCATTAAACCAAACACCATTCTCATGGAAGACTTTACCTACCCCACCATGATCTGGAGGACTTATACATCTTCAAGCTTGAATACACAGAAATGTATGGACTTCATAAATTCAAATTCTCTGGACCAGTTAGTCTGTACAACAGCTGTGAAAATAAAATCCTGGACTTGATACTTACTAGTTTGGGACAGTTTTGCTCCTTATCAGATGTAACATCCTTCCTGATCAAATTGGACTACAAATTAGTCACATTTACCATAAGACTGAAACAGGAAGTATCTTCCAATATATCATTGTTCAGGGATTATGGAAAGGCTAATCTGTTAAAACCGAGTGATGATCTAGCTAAATTCAACATCCCCTTCCAACCTTGATGATCTCACTGCTTGCATGGGCTCCATTACCACCAAGTTATATGCATATGTAAATAGTTCCATAGACGCATCTGTCCCCATCTGAGGTAAATATAATGCCAAATTTAAAAGTAAACTCCCAGGCTGACACCCAAATATAAACATGCTCTATAATAAAAGAAATAAAAATCATTACTTGCAAAATAAATTTAACTCTCAAGATGCCAAAATTCTGTTGATAACTTAACAATGAAGTTGTAAAGTATTCATAGCAACCAAAACCCGATATGAGGTAAGAATAGCTACCCAGCCAAAGAAAAGCCAGAAAGCCTTCATTAACTATGTTAGAAATGTCAGAAATTATGCCAAGCACTGTACAGAGCTAATAGTAAATAATATCACATTCCCAGACCCAGAGGACATATCCAGCCTACTAGCAGACAAATTTAGCTCAAATTTCACATATGAAAAATAAGTAAATATTCAACTTTCCTTGCTCTACCCTCTTCTGTGTTGCTCACATATTAAAAAGGTATACAAACTACCAAGCAAATATAAGGCAAGACTTCTTAAGCTCTTCATGAATCAATTGGCTAGTAAGTACCTATGAACTTATAAATATAAATATGATGTATTTTTAATACTTACTAACATCAGTGCATACGTCATACTATTGGATGATGCAATAAAGACTTTGAAAGACTATCTAAACTCAAATGCAGTGAACATTAACACACATCACATTAATAAGCACAAATAAGAAATTATGAAGTACTATTCAATCTGCAATTTTTTTGTTTAACTTTACAGTATTTTAAGTATATTTTTATTGTAATCAAACATATGACATAAAGCAAGTTGCAAAATTTTGTGGACATTGAAAAACTGAATTTTTATATTTTAATGCTTACAAATTCAAGTCATCTAAATACAATACAGAAAATCATTTAAAGTCTTTAAACACAATCATCCAGTATAAAAGAGATGTTTACCATGTCTTTAATGTCTTCCTTTTATAATGGGTAATGTAATTAAGATGTCTTTAAGATGAATTGTTCAGCTTAATAGTTTGGTTGTTTAATGAAATTGTTATACATAAATATGGGCTAACCAAAAATGGGTGTGTTCTTCTTCAAAGTATTAGATATTTTTTTTCTTCAAAGGTATATAATATGAGAGGGTGGCCTAATGGTTAAGGTGTTTGCCTTAAAAATACAAGGTGCAAGGTTTGAGTCTCCCAAGGGATAATTGGCTAGGCTTAAAATGGCTTGCAAGGGCAGTTAGCCTAGTACTAATCTATGAATATATGATGGAAAAGAAGACAAGGGTTTATTCACCCTTGTTGAGCTATGCAGAATGTATTTATTCATTTTCTTTGTTAACTGGGTAAATGAACTGGTCCTAAATATTGGGTTGTTTTCATAAATGACCTGTGCCAAATGCCAATGACAAACATACAACAGAATATGCAGCAGTGAACTAGATGCATACATATTTTTTACCTCAACATTTAACAAAGATAAATTACCAAATAAAGTAGAACAATAATAAAAAAATTCACTGAAAAATAGAGCAAAGGAAAAGTGACAATGCTACTGCTAATGATGATTAAGTTGATGATTGCATTCCATTTTACCAAACAGAAAATCTGCAACATTTTTTTCAGAGTTATATAAAATTGAGTTATATAAATCAATGGAATACTCCAACTCCTTTTTGCAGTAGTAAAGACCAACTGCCACTGTTTTTTTCCTTGTAGGGATAGTATGTAAAACAATAACCAAGAATTGGAAAAAATAATTGCACCTCCTTTTACTGAAATTTTAAATATAACCACTATGATCTATATACATGAAATTAATACTATTAAAGTTATAATTAAACAGCCTCTGGCTGACCAGATTTACAGAAGTCTGAAAGCTTTGAGCCATTGTTAATTTTTCTGATTATACTTGGATCCTCCAAAAGGGCCTAACTTTGAAAAACTCATGCCATCAAGATCAGTCAAAAAAATTGCATGATATGGGAAACAGGAACTCTGCCACATCTACCAGATAAAGGACCTCTCCCCCCCAAAAAAATAGACACTGTCATTAGAGATCTAGGCACCTTCATGTATAAACTCTCCTTTAATGACCATATGTCTGCTGTCTCAGTCAATAGAGGCCATCATTCTCCTTTACATATCCTTCATTAGGGGGAATATTAGAAAACCAGTTTCCTTTCAGTATGTATCTATCCAGACACCTAATCCAAATTGAAAATCCAAGTGGATCCACATTATAAGTTTTAGTTGTGAGCTCAGTGTGTTACCCACAGCATCTAAAATCCTGCTTCTCTTTACTGTATCCTACAGACTCACAGAGTATGGTCAATGTCTGGCCTGCAAAGTTGTAAATGAGCCAACCCTACTTGATACATTACATATCTGCAAAATAGGTAAGAATGCAAATATAAGGCAATGAATCTTCATCTAGACTGAATATAAAAAAAATACTTTGTCTGTCAGATATGTCTCCCAAAGAATTCCTCACCTCTAGAATGAGCTCCTGCTTCCATCCTCACTATTTTCAAATCAAAGTTAGGCAAATGGGTGGGAAACTGCAAATATACCCCAGGCTTTGCCCCCCCCCACACCTGTTATGGATAAGGGTAATAATTAGTTGGATGGACTAGTAGGACTGCAGTGGCTAGGGTCCAAAAGGATTAACCAGTTTATTGCCTAATGGCAACATATAATAAATTATTTGAAATATCTTTATTCTTTGAAAAATATAAGAATACAACTGTAATAGTATACATGATTTAACAATTCAGGTATTATCACAATGGAAGGTTATACATAAATGTTTTACTTGCTTGGATATATTTTAAATTTTGCATGGAAGTGAATAACAGGTATTGTATACAATGTAGACAGGGTGATTTTATTTCGTTTTAGTTTAGTTTTCTTAATGAATTTTGATTTCAAAGTTAATAATAGTATTTATTTGTTAAACTGCTACAATCACTATTTGTTATTGCAACTATTTTTTTTTTTTTTTCAGTTTGAATATTTTTTCATTATTTATTTGAACTTATAATAAAACAATAACTTTTGAATAGGTTTTGTTAACACAAAAATAAATATTACTGTCATGCAATCTAATATTATAAGATTATAGGAGCTTATTGTGCACCATCTATCTCTCATATAGAACAAGAATATTTCCTAACTAAATTCCTTGATATTAAAATCAGTAAAACTGAAGTCCTTATGAAGTATCTTATTTAGAGAAAAAATGACTAAATTAATATGTGCAAAATTTTAATTGATTATATTACTCCAGGACAGTTTGGAACAAACAGTATAAAATCCAGCTGCAGAACTGGAGCCAATTTATGTAGTACAATGCAATCCGTATATAGCAGCCAGATTTGCATGTCACTGTTTTGGCCACTATAATAAATGTCACATTAGCACAGTACTGTAACATGTATGTATTTTTCTCTTGCTATATACTGTATATTATATATGAGTTGATGACATACCTTTACGCTTGTAAGTGCTGTATGTTTTCAAATTTCCATCCATAACCCCTTTTTCCCATATGAGGTTGAGATGTCACTTCAACAGTGGCAATCATCTAGAGTAAAGATTTACCCCACTGCATGACTAGACCTGCCGTAGTAGTTCTTCCATGCCACACACTTCTATGGCCAATTTACAGTGTACAATCCACCTACTGCATGTCTTTGGAATGTGGGAGGAAACTGGAGCAGCTGCTGGGAACCTACACACAAAGAGGGAGGACAGGAGGACATGTAGACTGCATACAAAAATTACCCCAGTTGAGAATCAAACCAGGCAACTTCTTGCTGTGATATGATAACACTATCCTCTGTACCATTGTGTTGCCCATGTACTGATTCAGATTTGTTACTGCATAAGTCTGCCATGTCTGTACTGATAGCCTAAGTTTTTCTCACTGGGGTTTTGTGTACATGCAGTAGTCCAGCATTTAGTACAATGTCAAGAGTGCATGCCAGATATCAGCTGCTGTAAACTGTTTCACTAATTCAGCCTATGTTTCCCATATATTTTCATATGCCTGGGTCAGGAATGGATGTGATTTCTTTTTGCAATCTGATTTGTCAGCTACTGCATCAACAGCTTTCTATGTCAGAAAATCTGACCCTGAAGATTTTAGAATTCTTAACAGTGTAACAATTTCATATTGGCTCAGTTTGTAGAATTTTCCTGCAGAGTTAACCATGTTTGCTTTCTCTGTTAAGTTGGTTCCATCTTGTTTTCAAATCTGTAGCCAGTGGTGGGAAGGATTTTGGCAATAATTTTGACCACAGCCTCACTGAGCACAAGCTAATCAAGTCAAGCAGGAAATTTAGAGAAATAAGTTGTGAGGGGGAAGCTCCCCTTTACCTCTCACTACTTATATTTACTAACTCTGGGGTCACACTATCACAGAGTAAGAAGACAATTCAATCCTTCTATAGAGAACTTTGGTATCTATATATAAAGCTGTTTACCTTTTCTTTGTGACACTATTGCACTAGAGTGGACCATGGCACACTGGAGCAATTGAAGAGTGGGTCACTTAGAGTGAGAAATAATCTTTGGAAATTATCCCATGATAAAACAAGCAAATACTGTTGTGAAACTCAGTGAATGTTAAAATGATCACTGTCTTTGCAGCAGTTAACATCTTATATCCACAGCTATGAATACCTACTCTAAGTTATTTAAAGGGCTCATTTTTGTCTGAGTACAGGGGAGTCAACTTTGCATATGAATGGCCAAGTTTCACAATTGCAACAGATCATTAACATAGCAAATTGATATTCTGCACACATGGCTTAGGTTTTGGTTTTAGCCACTTCACTGCTTAAACATGGCAGGCAGCTTATTTGTATGACTATATAAGCTGCAAGCTGTGCTTTGAAATGACTTATTAGCACTCAGCTGGCAATCCACAATATCCTGCAACTGAAGTTACCTTCACAAAACTGAAAAATTGGGAGGGGAGGCTTTGTTAGCTCCAAGTTAATCCATGGTTCAACTAACTTTGAGTAAAGGAATGTTTTTGAAGAAGCTACAACTGTAGAATCAGTATATTTAGTGAGGGTGCGGCAATGAAGCCCCACCTCAGGGGTGGATCCATAGCCTCTCAATGGAAACATTTGATAGTTTGTCTCTTGTTGTTGCATTACTGCTTCTTTGTCAAGCTAGGCTATGTAGCACTGTGAATGATCATAAAGGTGATGCTGAAATGGTTGCCAATATGGTTATATAAATCTGGGACATACAGTACCTTTCAACTGTACAGATTTTTGCAGAATGTCCAGATTTTTGCCTCATGTTTTTGGTCTGTTCCTCATAAACTCTTTGTTCTTTTGGCAAAACACCGAGGACTGATGCATGCTAATTCAAAACCTATTACCCTAGCAACTTTCAAAGTTTGTAACTGCAGTATGTATAAGTTGTCCCTATTTTTGGCCTTTGTTCACCCATTATTTAGGCATTGTCCAGATTTACTGCATTAAAAAGTTGAGAGCTATGATCTGGGAAGGCAATATGTTAGATAGCTTACTGACAAGTGTGTGAATTTTCTGTTCCTCAAATAGATTTGTACACTCTGTAATTAACAGTGTCCAAGTTGAAAATGTGACCACCAAAGCTGTAGAAAAAGTACTAACTTATTCAGATATAAGGGTAAGCGCTTTCGTACAACACTTCATCAGACCATAAAATTAACAAATACTCAGCATCCTTATATACAGATTAAATTAATAATTAGCCTATTAAAACACTTCTTAAATCAAATAAATCACAGTTGCAGATACTCAATGAATCAATCTCTGTGTTTTCAAATAGGGTTTTAAAGATATACTTTTGTTTAAATCAAAGCCTTTGTCTGCCTGTAAAGTTAAAATCCAACACAATTCCTCATTCTTTATTCTATTCTGTATACTTCCTCCCCTAAAACACACATTAAATGTACGTACTACCATGAATTCAAATGAATGACCTTCCATCTGTTTAACATGTTTATTTAAAGCATTCATTTGCATCTCTTCTTATATCACTTAGATGTTCTAATACCCTATCTTTTAATCTCCTAATAGTCATTCCCACATAATGGACATTTTTTTATGTGTAGCCATATAAACCAAATTAGTAGTGGTACAATTTGGATACAAATTAATATCAAGTCTTGTTCCTGTACCAGGATATACAAAAAAATTATTTTTTGAAATATGGGTACTGTCTTTACAGGAATGATAGGAGAAAGTATCTCTTCTATCAGATATTTTAGCAAATTTCTTTTTTTCATATAACACAATTTACATTTTAAGGATGGGGCATTCTTAAAGGCAAATGCTGGACAAATTCCTTGATCTTGTCATCAATCAGTAAAACATGCCAATTATATTTTATTATATCACATACAAAACCAATATTGCTAGTATCAGTTAGAGTCAACCTCTTCTTCCAATTTATCTCAACCCTGTTGCTACCTCTATTTCCACCATTCTCAGAAAAGAGTGGTTGTCCAACACTATCCCTAAGCTCTCTAACTTTACTGACTATATCAATACTAGTACTGATATTTTAAAATTTATTACAAAAATGTCCTGTTCTAGTATGGAATTTTTAGATGTACTTATCTCCAAGGATTCGAATTGGGTTTTTGATATGAGAGTTTATAAAAAATCCTGCTGGAAGAATAATAAATTGCATCATTCCAGTATGCATCCCAGTTATGTTTTTAGAAATTCTATGAAGTGTCAGTTCTTAAGAATTTTTAGATTGCACACTGATTTATGAGCAATGGATGAAGCCTTTGATAGATTAAGTAAGGAATTTGTTGAAAGGGTTTATAAGGAACATGAGGTGTCACAGCCAGCCTCACAAGTTAGAGAGCTTAGGGATAGTTTTGGGCAACAATTCTTTTCTGAGATGGTGGAAATAGAGGTAACAACACAGTTGAGATAGATGGGAAGATGTGGTTGACTCTAACTTATACTAGCAATATTGGCTTTGTGTGTGATATAATAAAACATAATTGACAAGTTTTTAGTGACTTGCCTCTGGTCCATCTGTATATCCATATTCTCTGACACTATCTCTTCACATTCCATATATAAATGCCCTGTCTTTATACATTTATAACATTTCAACTCACACGTCCTCATATCATTCCCTGTTTCTCCAAATATATAACATTTTCTCTATTGACAATTGTTAATCAGATGATCAGATTTACCACAAAGAAAACTAGTTTTTGGGTTGACCTAAATATCTCACCATACTTTTGTCCCTCTCCACATTTATAATACTAGGAGTGTGCCATTTTTTCATTTTCTGTATTCAGTATCACAAGTAGTCCCAACCCCCAGTCCATAAACCTTTTTATTATATACTTTTGCAATTTATAATACATGAATCCTTTTTTTATTTGTTTCTCTGAAAAAAATATTTAAGACATATTGCTGCAAGGGAAACAATCTTTCTTTTTTCATATTCTCCTGTACATTTCTCCATCAATTGTCCAGATTAAAAAATAATGTCACAGTAATTTTCTTTTTGATATGTATAAAAGCTCTTACCTCATTTGTTTTACCTTTAAGAGATGTAATTATTTCATCCCATACCTTGTATCTGTCCAATTCAGTATCCTACTTTTTCTAGTCTTAATTTGAATTGTTTCTTTTTCTTAATTGTAGAATCCTTCTTCTCTTCTTTTTCTTTCTGTGCTCTTATCTTCAACATTTCTACATATGATTTCTTCACTGTAGATTCTTCTCACACAGCATCCTCCTGCTGTATTCTGTCCATAATTTCACGCTAGGAAATATCTTTACCATTTTCTGGATCACTCATATCTGCTAAGTCCATAAGTAAATAATTCCACAAACTTTGCGATTAGAGAGATGTAACAACACACAATTGCGCTGAATCCTCTTCTCCGAAGACGATTTGCTGGAAAAAGTTCTCAGAATCCATCAATGGTACAGCTTTCTTTTCTCTTTTCACCACTGCATGGAACTCCTGGAAAGGTTTGACTGCCTTCACACCATCATTAATTGCACTCTCCTTTAAAATCTTGCCTGCCTTTAACTTGTTGCTGTGATTTTCAGATATATTTATATCCTTCCTCATCTCTGTTTCTCTGTCCAAAATGAAAGATTCTCTTTTTCATGTGAATCTAACTTTTCTTCAGTTTTACAAGGCTCCATACATACCTTCTCCTAGTTTCTCTGAACTGCCTCCATGCTCAGAAGAGAAACTGGAAGTGCTACAACAATTAGTATCCTAGTACAGTAAAGGGTAGGGTTTTTTTATTTGTAAACATTCATATAGTTCATGTTATTTACATATTTACATATTGACATACACGAAGAGCATCACTATGTACATCATCAGCTTATTTTTATGTTTTCACCCCCAACCCTTTTACCCACAACCAAAACCATATTTTCTGCAATATTTTTGTCAATGTCCATTTTCTATTATATTTGATCTCATTAAGTCTCTTGCTCCATATTGTCCATGTTACATAAAATATAACTCTGTCCATTTTTTTTGCCTTTTCTTGAGATCTTTTTCAGTAATAACTGTATTCTATCATGTCCATATTTAAGATTTCAAATTTCAAGTAATCTTTAACCAAATCATGTTTACATACTTCTTTCCACAACTCTTGAATTCTTTCACATTTTAAAAAATATGTGTTCTGTAGTTTCAAACTCTTTACACTTATTACATGTTCTATCATGTATACCTCTGTATGCCATAGTTGGTTTTACTAGTAATTTACCTCCACAAAAAATCATTACATTATTTAATTATTTTATAATTTGTATACCTCATCATTATTGCTTTTTTTTACTCATTTCTAACTCTATCCATGGATCAACAAAATAAAAAAAAAGATTTCACAATACTAACATACCATTTTTTGTTCTTTTCTAAACAATATTTTTTTAGTTTCCATAATACAATTTTTACTATGAATTTGTTTTCATTTCTTCATTAATAACACTTTTACTTTTTCTTCATTCCCATTTCTTCCCATAGTTCCTTGTATTTACCATATATTATTGCCTCTACCATTTTTATTATCTTTCATAACTTATTTTAATGCTTTATACATATTTAAAGAAGCTACATAATCAATTGGGTTTATCAATCCCAGCCCACTCTGCTCTTCTTTCATATATAAAATTCATCTCTTTACAGAGTTCAGTCTCAACCCCCAGATGAATGAAACTATAATCATCATAATTTCTTTTTCATACTTTGCAGGTATCATGTAAATGTTTGCAACATAGGCTATTTTACCCAGTATTATAGTGTTTATCAAATCTGCCTTCTTTCTATATGGAAATCTATATATTTTCCAGAAAGGAATAATATCTTTGATTCCTTTAATAACTTTGTCCCATTGATCATGTTTATAGTCACTTCTACCAAATACTATACCTAATATATTTATACACTTTTCATTATATTCAACACCTCCTATTATACCTTCATAACCAAATCCTTTACTTTTCCTCTTTATTTATACTTAAACCAAATCTCTTTAATATTCGACTTAATTTTTATTTATTTTAGCAATTATTACAATGTCATCAGCATAAGAATGCATTATTAGTATTTCTACCTCCCTCATCATTTTATATCCTCCATTACTTGTCATTTTATTTATTTCCCTACTGCTAAATTCATGACTAATGAAAATATTATGCTGGCTGGGCATCCTTGTTTTATTATTATCCTATCATTTTATGTTTAATTTCACATCATTTTTCATATATCAGTTTAATAATATGTAATATTTTGTCACTTATGTTATATGCCTGCAAAGATTCTCCATAATGCTCCATATTGAATATTATCATATGCCTTACATCACCTATCATAATCTTTACTATTTTTGTTAATAACATCATAAATTACTTCTCTTATTAACCACAACAAATCCTGTCTTCCCTTTCCTTTTCTTCCAAACAAATTTTGATCATATAACCTTTCCATTTTACATTGTGCTCTTTTAGCTATTATTCTCATAAAAATGTTATAGTCCATATTATGTAACGTTATAGGTTTTCAATTTTTTATCTCATCTTTATTTCCTTTCTTAAACATGAATTTTAAAACCCCCATACAAATTTCCTTGTACATAATGCCTGTTTCCATCCATTCATTCATGACTTTTATAAATACCATTTTTGCCAGTCTTTCATTTCTTTGTACATATTATATTCAATCCCATCTAATCCCATGACTGAATTTATGTTAATATCTTTCATAATCTCATTCACCTCATTTATATTTATTTTTTTCTCTCGATATTCATTGTCTTCTTTATTAAATCTCTCACCATTATAAAGTTGTTCTATGTCCACTTCTCTTTTGCCATATAAATCTATTACATAGCTCTTAATTATTTCATATATTCCTTCTTGCTTCTTAACTTGTTTGCATTCTTTATTTTTTAATTCTCTTATTATTTTTCTTTCTTTATAGTGGATAAATATGATGCTACTTCCTATTTTTCCCTTGTATGCAATATTTTTGCTTATATAACAAATTATTCATTTTTTCTTGATTTATTTTATATATTTCTCTTTTTTTTTCAAATAATAGTCTATCCTTTTCTGCTAAACCATTAAAAAGTTCTTAATACTCTGTATTCCTTTTTTCTTTTCCTCTTCTCTTCTACACATTCTAAAAATACCTTTTTATATTTCTTTTTAAATTGTATCCACCAAATATTCCAATTTTCATAGAAAGGATTCATACTAATATGCTGTTTCCACAATTCTATAAGTTTTTTTCTCTCTCCTATATCTAATTCTTTTTATTCCTTTTCCTATTTTAAGATATTCCTCATGTTCATGACTTTTTATCCAAATAGCAATGTGATCAGAAAATCTGGTATATGTTAGTGCTTTCTGAGTAATTTTGAAACTTTCTGATATTAAAAAGTAATCAATTTCTGTCTTTATTTCATTCCTTTTACAGGTCCATTGTTTATTCTCCCATATTTTTAATTGTCCACTCCTCATAATTTCTATAACTATTTTAGCGATGCAGTCCTTCTTTTTATTCCTTTACAATTAAAGTCACCTGCCATTATTATATCCATATTCACACAAACATAATTAAGTATACTTTAAACATTATTTCTCTCTCTTTTTGTCACATATTCATATAACACTATAACCCTATATACATGCTTTTTCTCAAATCTACTACAGTTGTTCTCCCTAGTACTATTATTGTTATAGCTAATATCTTTATATTCTCTTTACACAATATACATATAACTGAACATATTTTTTTACCTATATTCCAAATAACAGTACCATTCTAAATCCTTTCTGTTTGCACATGTTCCTCTTCTGTTAACAATCTAATGTGTTCTAACACTATTATTTGAACATCTGCAGCCGTGCACCAATATACAATATTAAGTCTTTTCTTACTATTCTTCATAATGTTCCTATTTAAAGCAAATTTTTTCAGCTTTATAGAACAGTTGCATAAAAGATGTTTTTATTCCTTACCTTTCATATTTTCTCTTACCATTATATTTTTAAACTTTCTTTTTCTCTCCCTCATTCTCTTTCTTATCAATTTTTTATTGCCTTTTGCTATATGCCACTCTGACTCTTCTTCACTTGTCTCATCTATTTCTTTTTCTTTCTCTAAAATGTTAAAAGCAATGTCTACATTTTTCAGTTGTGGTGTATCTTCCTGTACAACATCCTGTTTTATGTCTTTTTCTTGTATAACTTAATTTACAGTTTCTTTCTTATTTTCATTTTCTTGTATCTCTACCTCACACTCTAACCATGAATGTTCTGCATTGCCACATTTTTTACAATTAAATTCACATGTATTTGCATTATGACCTTTCTGCCACATAAATAACATCTTTTTTGTCACATTCATTAATTAAATGATCATTCTTTCCACAAAAATAGCAGGTTTTAGGTTGCCTTCTATATTTTAGAAATCTATATTACCATGAACAATAATAATAATACTAGGTATATGTATCACATTGTCATTTTATATTTTTAAAATTACTCCACATTCCCATCCCTCAGTTCATAGCCCTCTTTCATCATACATTTTAGTAGTGCCCATCATTTCTTTACATATTGCCAACAAATGTTCTTTCAGTTCTTTTGCTTCCACTTCAGTTCTAAACTTGAATCAAAACCTTTTTTTGTTTGTCTGAAAAAAAGGTTGTACAACATATTCTGACCATGCAAAGTCTATTTTCTTAACCCCACAAAAAAATTTCCGTAGCTTGCCCCGTTTCAAATATCAAGTCACAAAATGTCTCTTTGTTAATTAAAATGAAAGCTTTTATCTCTTCAACTTTAACACCCAGTAGTACTATAGCACTGTCCCATACCTCATATATGTCCAAACCTTCTTCCATTTTACTGCTCACCCAAACAAAAAGTTTCTTCTTTGTTTCCTTTATTCCCATCGTCTCTTTGGCTGCTTCTCCCACTCTTTCAGCATAAGTTTTTTTTCTCTGGAACCTTGCCTGGTGCATTTTCTTTTCCTATTTACTCCATAATCTCACTCCAGGATACTGCAGCTCCACTTTCTGGCTCACTCTGGTTTATCATTTCCTTCAGATAAACATCTTGCAACACTCCCAGCTGGAGGGTTGAAATAATGTATTTTACCACTACTTCTGTCGATTCAAACAGGTTTTTCTGGAAATTTTGCTCTGAATCCATTTTCACCTCTGCATTCACCTGTTTCCTTCTCAACCTCCTCTCCACTTGAAAACATTTTTTCTGCTCCCGAATTATTTGAGAACATTTCTGGTAGCAATTCTACAATTTATCCTTCATTTTTGATACTTTTCTCCACCATTCCACTTTGGCTTACAGCCTCCAAATTTTCTCCCTGTTTCTCTGGGCCACCTCCATGCCTGAACCAGAAACAGGAAGTCAGTTGTGTCGCACACAAACTCTTCCCCTACTACCAAGAGTAGGGTTTTTATTGATATATACATTGCATATTATTAACATATTTACGTTTGCATTATTTACATCTATTTACAAATCTCCATACAATATAAACTTCAATTTAAAGATCCCCCCCACACTATTTTATCCACAACCAAAACATTATTTTCTCAAAAATCTTTGTCAAAGTCCATTTTCCATTGTATTTAATTTAATTTAGTTTTGCATTCCATATAGTCCATGAAACATAAAATATTATTCTGTCCATTTTCTTCACTTCTTCCTGTTTTCATGCACCATAATAACCAAATTGTATTATATCCATATTTATTTGCTCAGATTTTAACAAACTTTTCACCCTATTACGTTTACATATTTCTTTCTACAAATTAACTCTTTCACATTTCAAAAACACATGCTCAGTAGTCTCAAACTTTCCACAATTATTACATATTCTATCTTATTTTTTTTTGTATTGCATATTTGCCTTAACTGGCAATTTTCTAATAGACAATCTCCATAAAACATTACATTCTTCAATATTTTTATAGTTATTATATCTCATCATTATGTTTTTTTTCTATCTATATCTAAATCTTTCCATGGATCACTGCAATAAAATGCTTTCATAATACTTAAGTACAATTCATTTCTATTTGTCTCACATATATTCTTTTTTTTTATTTTCCATAACACAATTTTGTTTTGGTACTCTTTCATTTCTTCATTCACAATGCTTTTACTTATTTTTTTAACTTCCATTCCTTCCCACAGTTTTTTGTCTTTATAATATAATATAATTTCTATCAATTTTTTATTGTCCATCATAATTCCTTTTAATACTTTATATAAGATTAAAGATTCTGCTTTTACTATTGGGTTTATTAAACCCAAGCTTCCTTGCTCTTCTTTCATATATAGAATCCCTCTCTTGACTGGATTCAGTCTAGAACCCCATATAAAAAATATATTCATCATTAGTTCATTTTCATACTTAATAGGAATCATATAGATGCTAGCAACATAAGCAATGTTCCTATTACCAAGGTGTTCAAAAAGTGTGCTTTTTTCTATATGAAAATCTACATGATTTCCAAGAAATAGTCATATCCTTTACTTCTTTGAGTACGTTATCCCATTGTTGTTGTCTGTATTCCTTCCTTCCAAATATTATTCCCAATATATCTATATATTTTTCATTGAACTCAATACCTCCTATCATACCTTCAAAACCAAATCCTTTACTTTTGTCTTTATTTATACTTAAATGATTTTTTTTAAATTTATACTTAATTTTTTATTTACTTTTTCCATCCATGCTTTAATACAATATCATCCACATAATTATACATTATTGACAATTGTACTTCCTTCATAATTTTGTATCCACTGCTAGTTGACATTTTATTAATTTCCTCCACTATTACATTCATAACTGAGAAAATTACACTACTAGCTGGGCAGCCCTGCTTTATTCTATATTCTATTTTTATTTCTTTCCCAATCCAGCCATTTAAATTTAGTTTCACATAGTTCCTTTCATAAACAGATTTTATTACTTGTAAATGTTTTTTTGCTTACATTATATACGTGCAAAATTGCCCATAATGATTTATATTGAATATTATCAAAGGTTTTACTTATATCCCCTATCATAACCTTCACTTCTACCCTTTTATTTATGATATCATCAACTATTTCTATTATTATCCATAATAAGTCTTGACTTATAGGTTCATAGGTAGGTACTAGGCTATCTGCCCAGGGGCATTTATAAGCCTAGCCAGAGTGTGTTGGCTTTCGCCACCCCATTGATTAATTTACTGAGCCTCTGTCAAGCAGAGCCAATGAAGTGATCCCAGGGGTGTATTTTCTGTTACCCATCCACTCATCAGGGCTTCTCTTGAAGAGTGTTAGTGAGGGGCTCTGCCTAATGTAGTTAGGAATTTTGTTCCAAAGCATGGGGAGTCTCTGTAACAGGAATCTATCCCTCCAGCATGTTCTATTTATTGTTGTGGCGAGGTTTAGCTCACTAGAGCTCATGGCTCGCAGTGACTTGGATTTCTTTAGGTGGATCATGTCCATCAATTCTGAGTTGGACATGGCTTTGTAAGTCAGGCAGAGATCACCTCTGAGTAAGCGATATGCCACTGAGTACAGCTGGAGATTTTTCAGTTGGGCTGCATAGGACATTTGTTTGAGGCCAGTAATCCTCTTGGTGAGGTGCTTTTGTGGTCTTTCAAGCTGTTGGAAGTGTCTTGTGAGGTACATCCCAAATGGGCCATTGTACTCTATGATGGGTCTGATGAGTGATGAGTAGAGGGGCACTATAACCTCTTTATTTCTAGATGTGAACCCCTTAGTAATTAGATGGGCCACATAGAAGGATTTCCTAACTACTTTGGCAATATGATTGTCAAAGGAGAGATTACTATCTACCTGGGTCCCCAGATCTCTTATTACCTCTTCTGTATTAAGGGGGCTCATAGGTTCATAGGTTAGTACTAAGCTAACTGCCCTTGCAAGCCATTTTAAGCCTAGCCAATTATCCCTTGTGAGACTCAAACCTTGTACCTTGTGTTTGTAAGGCAAACACCTTAACCATTAGGCCACCCTCCCAACCCTGCTGCTGCCTATGTGGTAATTTGTGGGTGTTTTGTTTTTCCCAAATGGGATGACTATGCATTTTTTGGCATTTAGCTTGAGGCCATGACTTTGACACCAGGTGTCTGTCTCAGTAAGGTCTTTTTGGAGGATGTCCGTGTCAGCCAGTGAGTCAATTATGGCTCCCAGTTTGCAGTCATTGACGAACTTGGTTAGCCATAGTCCTTCTGTGTTTGTCTGTACTTCTGAGAAATATATGCCAAACAGTAGTGGTCCCAGAACCGAGCCTTGTGGGACACCACTTGTGACTGGTTTAGAGTCAGACCTGGAGCCCACTGTTCTTATCGTTTGAGTTCTGTCTGTAAGCCGGTTGGCAACCCATCTTGTGACAATGGGTTTATGTTCAGTGAGTCTTTCTATAATACCTGAGTGAGAAATGGTGTTGAATGCCTTGGCGAGATCAAGGTAGGCTGTGTGAACCACCTTTCCATCATCTATGGCCTTGGTAACTGTCTCGAAGAAGTCAACCAGGTTTAGTTGGCATGATCTGCCCTTAACAAAGCCAAACTGGGTCGGGTCAAGTGTTTGGAGGTTCCCAATGTCTTTGTTAATGAGTTCCATGATGATGTGCTCCATAGCCTTGCAGACCAGACTAGTCAGGCTTATGGGGCGATAGTTACCAGGGTCAGTTGTGGCCCCTCCTTTGTGGAGCAGAATAACCATTGCTGTGCACCATTCTATGGGCACATAGCCTGTGGAGAGGCTGAGGTTGAACAGCGTGTTTAGGTGGGTGGTTAGTTCATTCTGTAGTTCGTGCAAGACGCAGCCTGGGACACCATCTGGCCCCATTGATGCTGTGTTTTTGGCTTTTGAAAGGGCTGTTTTCACCTGTGCTTCTGTGATTTCCGGGACAGTACACTTTTCTGGTATTGTTGTGAGCCCTTTTGAAGGTGAGAGGGAGGTGAAGTTTGCACTGAATCTATCTGCCAGTATGTTGGCATTATCAGTAGGTTCAGTATATTTTGTGCTATTTTGCACTGTCTCAGAGCATATCTGCGAGTTGCCACTTAGATTCTTGACATAGCTAAAGAAGGCTTTGTGGTTATCTTTAGAATTCTTGGCTATTTTTCTTTCGAAGTTTGCCTTGGATGATTTTATGAAGGACCTTAGTTTCTTACTGATACTGATCAGGGATGTCTTTCCTTCTTGGGATTTGCTTTTTTTCTGAACTAGTTTCCTCCTTTTGTTGTATAACCTGTTTATGGCAGGGGTCCACCAGACTGGTTTCCTTCTGTTAGGGGAGTGAGTCTTGGTTTTGCTAGGGATGGCATGATCCATGCATCCTTGTAGGTGCTCATAGAGTGCAATTGTAAAGGATTCTGCATCTTCTGCATCTTGGTCAGTGTTATCCTTTAGTGTGGGGGCTGTGAAACTTACCACCTCTGCCTTACGTAAGGTGAAGTTTGCTTTAGAAAAGTTTTTCACTGTGGTTTCCCTGGTCAGGGTGGTGGCGGGGTGTGGACATCCAGGGTGACCAGTCCATGGTCTGATCTAACCAGTATGGAGCACCTGTCGCCTATGTTGGTCTTGACCAAGTCCAATATGTTGTGGCCTCTGGTAGGGGAGTTTACCAGCTGATCCAGGGCATTTGAGTTGATAAATTCCAGGAAGCGCTGAGCCTGGGAGTTTGTACTCAAGTAGTTTTTCCCAGTTAATGGTAGGGTAATTGAAATCTCCCAAGAACAGGGTGTTCGGTAGGACCTTCTTGTTTTCCAATGTCTCCAGAAAGGCGGAGTGGTGGTCCTGGGTCATGGAGGGTGATCTGTAGCAGGCCACAATTTGCATTGCAGATTTGCCCGATGTTAGTTGCACATGGATGATCTCAGAGGTATCATACTGCGCCACTAACCTGAAGGTGTGCGTATCCTTGACAAATATGGATACACCCCCCCCTTTTGTGTTTTGGTCCATGTTCTGTGGCCGAAATGTGTGGTATGAGTTGCAGCCAAGTAGTGCTGGAGTGCTCTCTGGAGACTTGAACGAGGTTTCAGTTACTGCACAGATGTCAACGTTCTCCATACTTAGGAGTGCTTCGAGCGCATGCATTTTGAGATTTAAACTCCTGGCGTTGAGTAACATAACCCTCGTTTTTTTACTTGTGCTGTTTACGGAGGTGGGTTTGAATTTTGAGCCTTGCCTAAAAAAGGCACTATGGGGGCAGCAAGAGCCTTGGCCAGTTTACGAAAGCCAAGGGGTGACAGGTGCAAGCCATGTCTTGTGAAGCAACATGGCTTGTCGAGCATGTCATCCCAGGTTGACAGACACTGGATCCCCTTTGAATGACACCAGAAGCTTAGCCAATTGTTGAAATTGATAATTTTTTCTTTATATTGAGGTATCATTCTTGGTGAGGGCAGGATGCTACTCAGGGTCAGGGTCATACCGGCCTGGCTACATGATCAGAGAGCTCTTCCATGTCTCTTTTCATGTAGTCCAGGGAGGTATGGCTCAGGTAATTCACACCAACATGAACAATGACAGAGTCATATTTGTACTTGTTCTGGAGTGACCTGAGTGCTTGTGTTATGTGGCGGATTCTGGCTCCCGACAGGCAGCTAACAGTAACCTTCTCCTTGTCCAGCCTAGTGAGTGGGGCATCAGTGTGCCTGACTATTGAGTCACCTATTACTAGTGTGTTAGGTATGTTATTTCACCTTAAGGGCTGTGATTGTGCGGCACAGTGATTTTGTGTTTTATGTGTTGTCTGGTTTGTGATGGGAGGTGCAGGTTTTGTGGATGTCTGCTTTGAAGCTCTCTGATGCTTTTGCAGGTTTTTATTTAGAGCCTTCAAGCATGATTTTGTCTATTTATGTGTATTTTTTGCCAGTGCTGGTTTAATAGGTCCATGTGAGGCTGGATGTGTGGTGCAAGTGTTAACCATCTCCTCATGACTGTCTGTTCCAGTCTTGGGTGGAGATACCTTAGCCTCCAGTTTGGCTATATAATTGCATCTCTCACATATGTTAGGGTTTTGTGGTAGGAGGAGAGGGCTGTCTGTGTACATGAGGCAGTTGTAACATTGCCTCAGGATACCCAGATTCACCAGCTGGACTGGAGAGTACACCTGAAGTTGCCCTTTGGTCATGCCTGAATAGTAGGGTGAGCTGCTTAGTTGCTTGGTTGGTGAGGGGTGGATAAGGAACCTTGCCCTGCTGGGCAGTCAAGTGTCGGGGTATATTAGTGCTTGCTATTAGGTCTGAGCAAGTGCTGGACTGTAGGATGCTTTTTGAGTGCTTAGGTTGAGAGTTTGATTAGTTTCAAGTGAAAAACTGAAGAGACTTAGTGGAGCCGGGAATAATTTAACCCTAGCTAACCAGTGCTGCCCGGCGCACAAAACTGTGCAAAGCGTTTTTTAAACTACTAACTTCTGGGCTGGAATCACTGCTCCAGGAACAGATGGATGCTCAAAGTTCCCCTCTCTCACAGGTGAACAGAGAAACTTACCTCCATCCAAGTAGGTATGGGCAACTCAGAAACTGGTAACACAGCCCTGAATTCAGCACTAGCCTGAAAACTGGACTATACTAGCTTAGAAAGGTGGGAAACAAGAAATTTATTTATTTATTTTTTTGAAAAGATAAGACAAAAACAGTAAAAAGTACACTTAAAACAGCTTTAAAAGACTACAAGCGATCAGAAAAGGCTATGTAGCCTACAACAGTTAAACAATTTATTTAAACAAAAAACAACTTTTTAAAAGTGCAGGCAGTCAAATAAGTACAATATGTGAAAAAAACAAGCTTTTAAATCACAATAAGTGCTGGAAAATCAGCATTTAGGTGGAAAACAGTTAAGTACAGCAAGAAAATACAGAAAACTGATACTCAATCACTCCAAAGTCTCTCTTTTAAGCTAGAAGGCTTATATCAGTTTAAGGCTTTCTAGTGCTTTCCAGTAGGTTAGTTACAGGAAAGATGGGAAACAAGCGCAGATGTGGTCTTTTAAACCAGAAAGTTGAAAGAGATGGACAACTTCCCAAATGGTCAATAAACTACAATTCCTGGGCCAAGAACCACTCCTCTTGTGGTAGACAGGCTACCTAGTACTTACCAATCCCACTGATAAGCTAGAAGGCTGCACTCCAACACAAAGGCTTGGGGGGCTCAGAAGCTTACAAACAGTCCTGGATACAGCAAATCTGTACCTGGACTAGACTAGTTATGAGAAAGGTGGGGATCAAGCACAAACACGGGCTTTAAAACCAGAAAGCTGAGAGATGGAAAAAAAATACCCAAACGGCCAATAAAGTAAATTTCTGGGCCAGAACCACTCCTCTTGTGGTAGATAGGCTACCTAGTGCTTACCACTCCCACTGATAAGCTAGAAGGCTTCCCTCCAACACAGAAAGGCTTGCGGGGCTCAGAAGCTTACCAACAGTCCTGGATACAGCAACTCTGTATCTGGACTAGGCTAGTAACAAGAAAGGTGGGAAACAAGCCAAGTGTGGCTTTTAAACCAGAAAGTTGAAAAAGATGGGAAAAAACTGCCCAAACGCCAGTAGCTACAATGTCTGGGCCAGGAACCACTCCCCTTGTGGTAGATAGGCTACCTAATGCTTACCACTCTCACTGATAAGCTAGAAGGCTTCCCTCCAACACGGAAAGGCTTGGAGGGCTCATAAGCTTACAAAGAGTCCTAGATACAGCAAATCTGTACCTGGACTAGACTAGTTACAGAAAAGGTGGGTAACAAGTACAAACGCAGGCTTTTAAGCCAGCAAGTTGAAAGAGATGGAAAATGCCTAAATGGCCAATAAACTACAATTTATGGGCCAAAACCCACTCTTCCCATGGTAGATAGGCTACCTGATGCTTACCACTCCCACTGATAAGCTAGAAGGCTTCCCTCCAACACAGAAAGGCTTGGGGGGGGCTCAGAAGCTTACAAAGAGTCCTGAATACAGCACATCTGTACCTGGACTAGACTAGTAACAGGAAAGGCAGGAAACAAGCACAAACACAGGCTTTTAAATCAGAAGGTTGAAAGAGAAGAGCTTCCGAAATGGCCAATAAACTATAATTTCTGGGCCAGAAACCTCTAATCCTGTGGTAGATAGGCTACGTAGTGCTTGCCACTCCCACTGATAAGCTAGAAGGCTTCCCTCCAACACAGAAAGGCTTGGGGGGCTCAGGAGCTTACAAACAGTCCTGGATACAGCAAGTCTGTATCTGGACTAGATAAGTTACAGGAAAGGCAGGAAACAAGCTAGAATTTTTTTTTTACAGAAAAGCAGCTAAAATAGCAGTAAATACAATTCAAATGCAGTGCAGGCTAGCACACGTATATCAATATTATGGCAAATACAGTTTAATTAAATGCAATTAAATTAACAAATGACTAAAAAACAAGTGCAGAAGGCATTAAATTAGAAGGCTACTAACAAGTAGTAATAAGTGCAGAGTAAGAACAACTGAACAGATAACAGCCCGCGGAACAGCAACTAAGACAGTAAGAGCAGCTGAATATATATATATATATATTTTTTTTTTTTGAGGGAGGGAATACAGCAGGATTAAGAAGCTACAGGGATTGTCCTTCTCAAATGCTCTCTTTGTACACAGTAGGAGTGCCTGAAATCAAAATATGATCTCACAAAACTCAGTTGACTGAGCAAATGAGATAGGCCCAGAAGGAGTATCCAAATACAAACTTACAAGAGGGCCGGGCAGTTTCAAAGCCACCAAGATTAACACTAAGACAAGAACAGGGAGGGTGAGTGGGAGAAACACAGTGGAGACACAAGAGACAGAAATAAGATTATGCAAGACTAGTTACAGAAAAGGTGGGTAACAAGTACAAACACAGGCTTTTAAGCCAGCAAGTTGAAAGATTATGCATGACTGTAAACTGGGCGCCATAATAGACTCTCCAGCCGACACAAGCATCCTCCAAAAGGGCCTCATAGAAACAGACAACTGGTGCCAGAGCCATGGCCTCAAGCTAAATGCCAAAAAGTGTATAGTCATCCCCTTTGGCAAAAACAAAGTGCCCACAAATTACCACATAGGTGGTAATCCATTAAGTACAGAAGAAGTAATTAGGGACCTGGGGACCCAAGTTGATAGCAATCTCTCATTTGACAACCAAGTGGCCAAAGTGGTTAGAAAAACATTTTATATAGCCTGCCTAATCATGAAGGGATTCACATCTAGATCAGGGGAGGTCATCGTGCCTCTTTACTCATCCCTCATCAGGCCCATAATTGAGTACAATGCCCCTTTTGGGATGTACCTTACCAGACACCTGCAGCAACTGGAAAGACCCCAAAAGTACCTCACCAAGAGGATCGAGGGGCTCAAACAGATGCCGTATGCTGCCCGGTTAAAGAAACTCCAGCTCTACTCAGTGGCATACCGCCTGCTCAGAGGCGATCTGTGCCTGACGTATAAAGCCATGTCCAACCCGGAATTAATGGACATGCTGCACCTCAGAAAATCCAAATCCCATCGAGCTATGTGCTCGAGGGACTTGAACCTCAGCACTGAAATAAATAGGACATGCTGGAGGGACAGATTCATAACCCAGAGTCTCCCTTCACTCTGGAATAAAATCCCAGTCCAGGTTAGGCAGAGTCTCTCATTGACTCTCTTCAAGAGGAATCTTGATGAGTGGATGGGAGATCATAGGTTTACCCCGGGTATCACTTCTGTGTCACTGTTAGACAGAGGCACAGTATACTAACCTCGAAAAAGGGCATAGCAAAATTAATTTAAAATGGGTGGCGAAAGCCATACACGCTCTGGCTAGGCTTATAAATGCCCTAGGGCAGATAGCCTAGTATGAACCTATGAACCTATAATACAGCACCACTATAAATAAGAGGCAAGTGTATAAATACCACACAGTGCAAGTTAAAGTGGCAAAATGTGTACTTATCAGTTTGAAATAGATTCTAACTCTGCACAGCAAGTCTATCAGCTTTCCAACAGTTCACAGAAATGCAATCTGTATTGGAATTACAATGAAATACACCTCAGGCAATGACTAACAGCTAGGATGTAAGCTGGCTCAACAACCCCCTCCCTGAAACTAGCCTGAGCTACCCTGAGAAAAAAACACAGTGGAGACACAACAGACAGAAACAATACAGCATCACTATAAATAATAGGCAAGTGTATAAATACAACACAGTGCAAGTTAAAGTGTCAAAATTTGTACTTATCACTTTGAAATACATTCCAACTCTGCACAGCAAGTCTATCTGCTTTCCAACAGTTCACAGAAATGCAATCTGTATTGGAATTACAATGAAATACACCTCAGGCAATGACTAACAGCTAGGATGTGGGCTGGCTCAACAACCCCCTCCCTGAAACTAGCCTGAGCTACCCTGAGAAAAAAACACAGTGGAGACACAAGAGACAGAAACAATACAGCACCACTATAAATAATAGGCAAGTGTATAAATACAGCACAGTGCAAGTTAAAGTGGCAAAATGTGTACTTATCAGTTTGAAATAGATTCCAACTCTGCACAGCAAGTCAATCAGCTTTCCAACAGTTCTTCCAAATACATTTTTGTCATATATTCTATCCATTTTTATTACTTTTTTGTTATTAGTCTCATAACAATTTTAAAATCCATATTATTCTATGTTATAGGACAAAGGACAAGGACAAAATGACTGACTTCAACAATTGGCTAAGCTTCTGGTGTCATTCTAAGGGAATCCAGTATCTGTCTGCTTGGGATGACATGGTCGACAGACCATGATGCTTTGCCACAGATGGCTTGCACCTGTCGCCCCTGGGGTTCTGGATACTGGCTAAGGCTCTTGCTGCCCCTATAGTGCATTTTTTAGGCAGGGTTCAAATAACAATTTCACTACCATAACAGGAAAAGGTAAGCAAAAACTGAGGGTAATGCTACTCAATGCTAGAAGTCTAACTCTCAAAATGCACTCACTCGAGGCACTCCTTAAAATGGAGAACATTGATATTTGTGCAGTGACTGAGACCTGGTTCAAGGCTCCAGAGAGCACCACTGCACTACCAGGCTATAACTTATACCACACTTTTCAGCCATGTAACCTGGACTGAAACACCAAAGGCGGAGGTGTGTCCATATTCATTAAGGATATCCACACCTCCAAGCTAGTTGCTCAGCATAATGCATCTGAGGTTATCCAAGTGTAACTAACTCTGGGAAAAACTGCAATCCAAATTGTAGCTTGCTACAGATCCCCAACCATGCCCCAGGATTCCCACTCCTCTTTTCTTGATGTACTGGAAAATATTAGGGTTCAACCAAACACCCTAATAATGGGTGACTTCAACTACCCCACCATAAACTGGGAAAGCTACTTGTGTTCCAACACTTTAGCTCAATGCTTTCTGGAATTCATAAACTCCAATACCCTAGATCAACTTATCCACACCCCCACCAGGGGCAACAATATCCTAGACCTAGTCTTTACCAACATGAGTGACCGTTGTTCTACACCTGAAATCAACTCCTCGTTGGTCCGATCCGACCATAAGCTTATCACCCTTGATATCCACATCCCGCCCCCACCCCCCATTAAGGAAACCACAGTAAACAATTTCTCCAAAGCCAACTTCATGCTTCTTAAGACAGAAGTGGTGAACTTCATGACACCCATGCAGATGGACAATACAGTTACAACTGCTGAATCCTACACAAATGCACTCTATAAGCACTTACACAAGTGCATGGATTGTGCTGCCCAAACAGAACCAAGACGCTATCCTCCAAAAAACGTAAACCAATCTGGTGGTCCCCTGCCATAAACAAACTGTATAACAGAAGGAAGAAACTGTTGCAAATGAGAGTAAAATCCCATGAGTGGAGGAGCTCCCTGGTCAGCCTCAGTAAAAAGCTGAGATCCGTTATAAGATCCTCCAAAGCTAGCTACGAAAACAAAAACGCCACTAAATCCAAGGACAACCACAAAACATTCTATAGCTATGTCAAGAATCTAGATGGCAACACCCAGATCTGCTCTGAGATACAGCACAAAGGCACGAAAATTACAGAACCAACTGATATTGCCAACATCCTGGCAGATAGGTTCAGTGCTAACTTTACCCCTCTCTCACCCCCTAAACGGCCCATATCTATACAGGAAGAATGCAGAATCCCTGTAATCACAACTACGCAGGTAAAAGCTGCACTCTCTAAAGCCAAAAACACAGCATCCATGGGACAGGACAACATCCCAGGTTGCGTTTTACACAAACTTCAGAACGAACTGGCTCCCCACTTAAGCACCATATTCAATAATAGCCTCACATCCAGCTTTGTGCCCACTGAATGGTGCACAGCAACAGCTATCCCAGTCCATGAAGGGGGAGCCACCACTGATCCCGGGAACTATCGACCTATTAGCCTGATGAGCCTGGTCTGCAAGGCCATGTAACTCATAAACAAAGACATTGGTAACCTCCAAACTCTGGATCCCACCCAGTTCGGGTTTGTGAAAGGCAGATCATGCCTCTTGAACCTGATCGACTTCTTTCAGGCAGTCACCAAAGCCGTGGATGAGGGTAAGGTGGTTCACACAGCCTATCTTGACCTCGCCAAGGCTTTCAACACCATCCCCCATTCTGGAATTATAGCTAAACTCACTAAACTGGGTATAAATCCCTACGTCACAAGAAGAGTTGCCAACTGGCTCACTGACAGAACCCACACTGTAAAAGTTGCAGACTCCAAATCTGACCTCAAAGCAGTGACAAGTGGAGTACCACAGGGTTCTGTCCTGGGACCTCTCCTGTTTGGTATCTATTTCTCTGAAGTACAGAAGGCCTCTGGCTAACAAAGTTTGCAGATGACTGCAAACTAGGAGCCATAGTCAAGTCCCCAAATGATGTGGACATTCTGCAGAAGGGCCTCACTGAGACAGATGCCTGGTGTCAGAGCCATGGCCTCAAGCTCAATGCCAAAAAATGCAGTGTCATCCCCTTTGGTAAAAACTCTGTACCCATGAACTACCACATAGGCAGCAATCTACTTAACACCAAATGCGTGATAAGAGACCTTGGGACCCAAGTGGACAGTAGTCTCTCCTTTGATAGTCACATCACCACAGTAGTCAGGAAGTCCTTCTATGTGGCACACCTCATCATAAAAGGGTTCTCATCCAGGAAAAAAGAGGTCATTGTTCCCCTCTACTCAACACTCATTAGACCCATTATAGAGTACAATGCCCCTTTTGGAATGTACCTCACAAGACATCTGCATCAGCTGGAAAGGCCACAGAAGTACCTCACAAAGAGGATTACTGGCCTCAAACAAATGCCCTACACTGACCGCATCAAAAAACTCCAGCTTTACTCTGTAGCATATCACCTACTCCGAGGTGATCTCTGCCTAACATATAAAGCTATGTCAAACCCAGAGCTGTTGGACATGCTACACCTAAAGAAATCCCAATCCCTCCAAGCTACACACTCTAGGGACCTAAACCTTGTGACCACAATAAACAGGACACACTGGAGGGATAGATTCCTGTCCCAGAGACTTCCTATACTCTGGAACAAGCTACCCATCTATGTAAGCAAAGTTCTTCATTAGCACTCTTCAAGAAAAATCTTGATGAGTGGGTGGGAAATAGGAAATACACGTTGGGGATCATGTCTGTGTCTCTGCTTGACAGTGGCACAGGAAAATAACTTTCTTGGGTGGCGTAAGCCATGGAACCTTGTTGGCTAGGCTTACGTAGGCCCTTAGCCTAGTACCTACCTATGAACCTATAGTTCTCCAGTTTTCTATCTCCTCTTTATTTCCTTTTGTATAACTTTTGAACATATCTCTTTCTCTTTAATTTTTTATTGTTTTGTCACTCTTTTGTTTCTTTATATATACCATATTCAATTCCATCCAGTCCTGTTGTAGAATTCATGTTACTATCTTTTAGAATTTCATTCAATTCTTTCATAGTTATTTTTTTGTTCTAAATACATATTATCTTCATTATTTAATTTTCACCTTTATACATTTATTTGTTTTCTTCTCTTTTAACAAATAATTGCAATACATATTTTGTAATTATTTCATATATTCCTTCTTGCAGTCTTATTTGCTTATCTTCCTTATTTTTTAATTCTTTTATCATTTCTTCTTTTATCAATTTATTCAAATATGGTGCTACCTCTTCATTCTTTCCTTGTAAACAATTTTTTTCTTTATATAACAAGTTGTTAGTTTTAATTTAATTAATTTTATATATTTCTCTTTCTTTCTCATAAAAAGAATTTTTCTTCTTTAATAAGTCTCTAAAATTTCTTGACTTAATATCTTATATCTCTCTTTTGCTTTTCTTTATATATTCTAAAAACACTTTTGTATATTTCTCTTCAAAATTAAGCCACCAAAGAGTTCAATTCTCATATAACTCTCTCGTATTCATATGAATTTTCCATGTAAGTTCTTTTTTTCTTTTCTAAATCTAATTTATTTTCATTCCAATTCTCATAAAACTCTCTTGTATTCATATAAATTTTCCATATAAGTCCTTTTTTCTCTTCTAAATCTAATTTATTTTCCAATTCTTATATATTCTTAATTTTCCTGTATTTTAACCCATATAGCCACATGATCTGAAAATCCACCATACTTAATTATTTTTTTATAACTTTTAAACTATCAGATATTAAGAAATAATCAATTTCTGTCCTAATTTCATTCCTTTTGTAGGTCCGGTGGTTATTCTGCCATATACTTAACTTTCCACTTCTCATAATTTCTTTAACCATTTTAACATCACAATTGCTCTTATTTTCTCTTAAATTACAATTAAAATCACCCACCACCATAATGTCCATATTTACACAAACATATTCAAGAATATTTTTAAACATCCCTTCTCTCTCTTTTTTGTTACATATGCATATAAAGCTATAGTTCTATACATGTATTTTTTCCATCTCAAGTCTATTACCATAATTCGTCCTAGTTCCACTATGGTTACATCTAATATTTGAATGCTTTCTTGACATAATATACATATGCCAGAATATGTTTCTTTCCCCGTGTTCCAAACTACCACACTATTCCAAAGTTTTTCAGTTTGTGCTCTTTCTTCCTCTGTTAATAATCTGATATCTTTTAAAACAATAATGCACATTTTTACATTATGCCCTGTTTTACCACATAAATAACTTCTTTTTTATCACATTCATCAATTAAATGATCATTTATTCCATGGTTGACCCATGTATTTTACAAAACCTCTATTACCATGACCATTAATAATACTAGGTACATGCATTATCATTTTCCATTTTTAGTATTACTCCACATTCCCATCCCCCAGTCCATAATCCCCTTTCATCACATATTTTTGTAGTGCCCATTAGTTCTTTACATATAGTTAACAAATGTTCTTTCAGTTCTTTTGCTTCAACTTCAGTTATAAACTGTATCATTATTCTTTTTTTTTGTCTTTAAAACGCTTCCACCACATATTCTGACCATGGATAAATATTTTTCTTGTTCATATGCACCCCCAAAAAATCCATGGCCTGCCCAGTCTCAAATATCAAGTCACAAAAAGTCTCTTTATTAATTAAAATAAATGCTCTTACCTCTTTTGCTTTGATACCCAGAGGTGCAATGACAGAGTCCCAAAACTCATACCTGTCCAAACTTTCTTCTTTTTTACTTATCACACATACTGTATACTTCTTTTTTTGTTTCTTTTATTTCTTCTTTCTTCTTTACTCCTTCTCCAGCAGTTTGCACATACGTTTTTGTCTCTTGAACATTTTCTGACACAGTCTCTTCTTCTTCTTCTTTTTCTTCTATTTTCTCCATGTTGTCACTTCAAGAAATTGCTACTCCACTTTCTGTCTCAGTTTGGTTTACCATTTCTTCCAAATAAATAATCATCCTACAACCAATCAGAGGTAACTGTTGCTCCTTCAGACAATCTCATCTGAATGTTTTCCTCTGAATCCATCTCTGTTACAACTACAATCTCCTTTTCCATCAATGTCACTGTTTTTTCTGCACCCACAGCATGAGAAAAAAAAACTTCTGGTAGTGATTCTACTATTTCAACTACATTTTCAGCAACTTTAACTTAATTTTCAGCAAAAGCTGCATCAGTCATGTTTTCTCCCTGTTCCTCTTGGCTGCCTCCTCACCTGGACAGGAAACAAGAAGTCAGGATGTGTAACACACAAAGCCTTCTGCCAACTACCAGGAGTAGGGAAAGTTCCCTGATGCCTTAACTAAATTTTCCCTACTAGATAAATACCACCTTCGGCCTCCCCTGAAAAGAGGCAACAAGCCTAGTGGGATTAACCCAGTCAATAAAAGATAAATAAATAAATTAATAAACATGATCTGTGATGCTATTACATTCTACATGAACACATTCCATTAAGACATAAATATACAAGTAAATTCAACAGAAATCCCACCTGATGGCTCACAAAATTAATACAATATACAGTCAAAAAGAGAAAGGGTTAGCTTTCAAAATGTATGCTAATTTAAATAAAATACAACAACTATTCACTTATCAAATCTTCCACATTTAAATATGAATTCATCTCAGATTTGAAGGCTGGAAGCATAAGATTTTATATACTTACATTATACAAATGAAAGAGAAAATTGTGAAATAGGTTATTAATAAGCAAAAACATGTTAACCTTGTAGCAGGGCTTAGCAAATATACTTGAGAAAACATTTTCTGCAGACTTCATGGTAGGTAAAGACATAGGATATCAAAACAGTTATGATAAGTTCAGCCATAAGTAAAATTTAAACTTATCATTCTATAGGATCAAACAACATACCTGGTGGCTTCCTATAAAGATGCAAAGAAAACCTTACAAAATCAATTTCCCTGCATTTTAAACAGAGTAATAGTATATGGACACATCTGTGATCTATAGTAACATACAGTAAGGGTATCACTTCACAAAAGAGGAAGTACATCAGACTCAAACAATTTTAGAACCATCAGCCTGACTGATATTTTGTTTCACATCATGGGCAGAGTCACAATGGAGCAAACATTATGTAGACCAAGAAATTTGGAAAAAAGAAGCGACTGAGGAAGTGAGAAAATATAAAGAACAAAACCTAGAGATTTTTGAAAGGTATAAAAAAGAAATATGGACATGGGAAAGAAAGAGAGATCTGATATGGTGCAATATTTATTTGAAGGAGAAAGCCAAATTAGTTGATACAAAAAAGCAGCCCCAAAGATATTCGAAGACAAATACAGGCAAAGGCATCCATATATGGAAAATTTCACAATACAAAATATAAGATCACAAAGAGGGAATGTAGAATAGAAGATTAGTAAATTAGAAGTTACAAATTTGAAGTTGAAGTTATGGAATATCTGCAAAGTGAAGGATTTAGTGAAGAAAGTCTAACACAGGTTATATCACAATATGATGGAACAATGAGTCTCCCAAGTAAAGAGAAACCAGAGAAGCAGGAGACATCTGAAGAAGAAATATGGACATAGGAAAGGAAAAAGAAATTTAATATGGTGCAGTAGTTATGCAAAGGAGAAAGCAAAACTAACCAATACAAAAAGAGTAGCACCAAAGATATTTGAAGTGAAATATAGGCAAAGGCATCTGGATATGGAAATTTTTTTAAATGAAAAACACTAGGAAAACAAAGAGGAAATGTAGAAAAGAGGATTAGTAATGTAGAAGTTACAGAAATAAAAACTGAGGTTATGGATTAGCTGAGAAGTAAAATATTTAGTTTAGAAAATCGAACTTTGCTAACATCACAGCAGGATAGAGCAATGGATCTCCAAATTAAGGAGAAACCAGTGGAGTGGGCAACACCTGATCAGTTGCCATATGAAAATATTTTGGAGCCTTCCACAGGAAACAGTGCAAAAGTTCAGCTAGAGGGAAGGAACAGGAAACTGTGGCATCTGTGACACAGTCAATGTGGAGTGAGAGGCCAGTGAGTTCCCATATGAAAGCGCAACTGATGACACAGGATGCAAATGAAGAGAATGTAGCACAGGAGATGCTGTGGAACTTTCTATAGAATGCCCACAGGGAATAGAAAACAAAGAATGTGCCCTCAGTTTAGCAGAAAATGATCTAAGAGAAGAGTTGCTTGGTTAACTGAGAAGGACAGATATTAAGATCAATTAAAGAAATAGACTACAAAAAGTCAATAAAACCCTAAAAGTTAGATGTTTGATAAAACAAATACACACAGTAATTAGGACTGTTCATAGAGATTTATGTAATATAACGGAAGTAAATACGATATACTTACTGTGCAGCTAAATTAATACCAGATAAAGTCTTACCACAAAAACACAGATCAATAAGGGAAAGGAAGGGGAGAAATTAATTGCCATCATGCAAGTATCAAATAGAGAAAACAATAAAGCAATTAAGACAAGAGTTGTCACTGTTTGAAGAGTATAGAAGAGGGAAAAATACTCAACAAAAATACTCAGAAAGACAGATGTGATAAAAGCAATGCACAATATCAGAACAGACCAGGATCTGTCATGCACTGTTGCAAATACTAAGCTAAAAATATCATCATAGGCAGAAAAACTTAGAAGATATATGCAGATAAATATAAAGGAAAAGTACAAAATAAGCAATTTATTGATGACCCAAAAAAAGTTTTATAGATAATTGGGAAACAAGGCAAAAGGAATTGAAACACCACCAAAAAAGAAAAAAATAGATATATTTTGGAGAAATATCTATGAAGATCCTGTGGAACATAACAGAGATGCTAAATGGAGAAGTTCAAATGTACAGGACATGAAATGGAATGAAGTAACGGCCAGAGAGATTTAAACAAATTTAAGAAAAGCTCCTAAATGGAAAACCCCAGGCCCAGATGCAGTACCTAATTTCTGGTTAAAGGTATTAGCATCTTTAAATGAACATTTAGTCATAATTAAGAACTATTTTTAGTGGACCCCAAACAGACATCAATCTGGTTAATAACAGGTAAAACAGTGTTCCTACTTAAGAGCAAATCTGCAAGATATCCTAACCAATAGCTTGTGTTTTGTGATGTATAAACTATATACAGGAATTGATGCCAACACAGTTTATAGTCACTTAGAAGAAAACTCAGTCATGGCAATAGAACAAAAGGGTAACAAAAAAAAAAGTCATATGGAGCAAAGGATCATTTGTTGCTAAATAAAGTCATAATGGCAAACTGTAAAAAGGGAAAGAATCTAAGTATGTCATGGATAGACTATAAAAAGCATTTGACAGCATCTCACAGTCATGGATAAAAGAGTGCTTAAAATGCATAAGATACACCCTACACAGATTGATTATATTATAGCAACCATGAAGCTGTGGAAAACCACTTTGCAGTTAAGGCACTATAAAGGACAAATTATTATTCCTGGGATAAAAATTCAAAGGGGGATACTTCAGGGTGACTCTTTGTCACCGCTGCTCTTTTGTCTTGGCCTTAATCAACTAAGCTGTCTACTTAACACATTAGGTCATGGCTTCAGTTTGGCTGTCAGAAAATAGCAAAGCAGAAAGACTTCCCATCTTCTTTTTGTGGCTGATTTAAAACTGTATAGTTCATCAGACGAGGAACTAAAAACACAACTGCAAGTGGTCCAAAACGTTTTGGATGATATAAGAATGTCATTTGGTCTTAATAAATGGGCAAAATCAACCTTTAAAGCAGGAAAGATCCAGCACCAAGAAAACATGAGTTTGGGATAGGAGTGTGATATAAAAGAAGTTGAGCAAGATGGAGTATATAAATATTTGGGAATTGATGAAGAATCAACAATAAATCATGAACAAATGCGAATAAAACTTAGTAAGGAATATTTCATAAGACTAAAATTAATACTGAAAACAGCTTTGACATCTAGGATCAAAACCCAAGCTGTAAATCAATTTGCTGATCCTGTCCTAACTTAAAGTTTTGGAGTGATTGACTGGCTCCTAAAGATGTTGAATTGGTTGGACAGAAAAACAAGAAAGATGATTCATGCTTATCAAATGTTTTACAAAAATCAATGTACACAAAGATAATATATATTCCCCACTCTGAAGGACGTATGGGCCTCCTTGAAATTGATTACATGTATAGATCTGCAATCATAGGACTGTATACATATTTTCTGACCTCACGAGACACAAATGTAGTGAAAGTTTTGAAACACGAGGAGAGTAAGTCTAAGATGACTTTCCTGCTTAGTTTAGCAGAAGCATATCTGTATCAAGCAGGAATGGAAATCAAACCAGATGTAGATAAAAATCAGGCAGCAGCTGAGTGTTCCAAAAAACAAAAAAAGAATATAATATGAAGGATCAGATGAGATGACAAGTTAAGTGGAAAATGCATGAATATAGTTGTAAGTATAGAAAACTTTTGCAACAACCTCATGTTGATCAGGATCAAAAGCATGAATGGTTAAGGAGAGGTAAATTTAAACCAAAAGATAAAAGGTTAATATTGGCAGCCCAAGACAGTGGACTACATACACATTGGTTTGCAAAGTCCATTGAACATGTGGGAGAAACAGACAAATGTAGGTTTTATAAGACAGAATTGGAAAAAGTCGCACATCTTGTTGCTGGTTGTGATAAACTAATTGCAGAAGGAGTGTATACTGAAAGGCATAATAATGTGGCAGGACTGTTGCATTGGGGATTGTACAGACATTATAATATTGAAGTAGATGAAAAGCATGGAAAACATGAGCCACAAGGCCTTATAGAAAATGATGAAGTTTATATCACATGGGATTCTCCATTATCAACAGTTCAAAAAACAGATGCTAGAAAACCAGATATAGTAGTCCATGAAATGAAGACAAAAGTAGCATTGATCACTGAAATTGTTATACCCAGTGACTACATTGTCTTACATACGAAGAGACACAAAGTCATAAAATATCAGGATTTGCAGGCAGAAATGAGGGCAATGTGGAAGAAGAATACTCAGACATTTCCAGTAGTAGAAGGAGCAATGGGTCTTATAAAAAAGAATTTACAATCGTACTTGGATATGTTACCGACACATGTAACACCATACGAATTGCAGAAGGAGTCATTATTGTGCACACTGTGGGTGCTGCTAAGAGCACTTCTCTCTGACATCAAAAAACTGAAACAATACTAATTTTATGAACTTTAATCATACTTTGACTTAGGAACGGGGTCCATTCTCTTCATGGCATTAGAAACCCAAAAGATTTGAAGAAATTAAAAAGAGCATATCCAAAAATCAATAATAATAATAATAATCCCTAATATCCAAAAATGACCCAGGGTGGACTAATTATGTTAGTTGTGGACGAGTATGGATTTATTAAAGTAAGGTCTTGCTTTTTGAATCTCTAGTCATTGTTTAAACATTTAAAAATACCACTTAATGAAGGTCTGACAATGCAATTATGTATATTACTTATATTGGCCTTGCTAGCATACTTCTTACTTTTCCCAGTAAGGGAACACTAACAAACAAGCTTCACTAACTGTCTAGCTGTAAATAGTTCAGTGATTGAAACACTGATTTATAGGTTCATAGGTGTTTACTAGGCTAATGATCACAAGGGCCTTTTTAAGCCTAGCCATGCATCACAAATCTCTGACAAGTTCTGCTGCCCTTAAGTGTAAGCAGGGCCTTGGGAAATGAACCATTTACAGGTTGCCTGTGTCCAATAGAGATATAAGTGCCAAACTAGGGATGAATTTCCTCTTTCCCTTTCAATTGTTCACGTTACACTTGAATATCAACAGTATGCAGCATGTTAGTGTGGGAAGATAACTCCTCATTGTATTGGGAGTTGTGAGCAGTATCATACAGGGATCTGCAGTGTTAGTGCATAACTTCACAAGGTTCAAACCTTGAACAAAAAAAAAAAAAAGAAAACATAACCAAGCTTGTAATACTATACTTGTAAAAAGGTATCATACTTTTTCTGTTTATATTCTTACATATTGACATTTTTATAAGATTTCTCTCATATCTCACAAAATCTTGTTTTGCAGCTACCCCATATGTCTCTAATCCTTTAAAATTTTAGCCACAAACAATGCATTCATCTGTTTCACAAACTTACTTATTCAGTGGACCACAGCCAGGGGTGTCTTTTACTCAGTTCCCATAATCAGGCAGCTGGACCACCTCCTTTGCACTACTCTTTTCATATATAAATGTGTGGAACTGACTATACTGGATCTACTGAGGACTGACAGCTATGGCTAGATAATCAAATGTGTTGATGACTGAAACTGAATAACATAATGACTTTAATAGCAGATGCCAACGTTTACCAAGATGGTCTACAAAAATTATTTGCAGCTCATTTAATTCTAAATGAAATATTCTAGTCATTTCAGTGAAATAATTGTCCATCTTTACACTTCACTAATCTGCCTCATTGTTGAACTTGATACTGCATTCTGTACCTTTTAAACTGGCCATCTGAAATTATTTCAAAACACACCATTCCTAATCAACAAACTATGAGGACAGAAAAACTTGAAAATACTCAGAAAAACATCAAAAACTACCTTTATATTCATATTCCTAAAGGGCTACTTCAAAGTAACCTTTGCCTAGTCTATAGGCCAATGACTAATATAGTTTTACTTGAAAGATTGCCTCTGGAATATGTTCCTAGGAGAGCTATCACCGGAGTGAGGAATATAATACTAAAATATACATAATTAATAGAAAAATGTAATGCATACACCATACAGCTTCTTACAATATTATAGAATAAGCCGCCTCTTGCAATTAGAAAATTAGTCATTAGCATTCCACAAAAATAGGCTTGATACATCTGCAGGGAGTATAAAATGTGAACACAAGGAAACAGCAATAAAGTTTTTTTGAAGACCTGTAGGTGGTAAGCCAGACAATGTAGTATATGCATGTAAAGATTGTGTGTGTATGTGTGTGTGTGTGTGTGTGTGTGTGTGTGTGTGTGTGTGTGTGTGTGTGTGTGTGTGTGTGTGTGTGTGTGTGTGTGTGTGTTTGTGTGTGTGTATGTACACATTTACATACACACACACACACACACACACACACACACACACACTTAACTTTTATCATTTTACCAGACTATTTTACTACATGACTTTCCTCTCAGTAAAATAATGTGAAATAGACAACTTATGCAAAGAGGAAACTGGAATATAGCTAGCCTGATGGTATGGGAACAGGGAATCCATTCTCACTGACAGAGCTGGATCATAGTCAAATGGGGCCCTTGGCATGATAATGGATCTGGGCCCCTCCATACACAGCCACCCCACCCCACCCATACACAGCCCCATCCCCCTACAGGCATTCCAGTGTCCCATTACTTGACTATTTCTCCCCAGTTACCATAAACACTGTTCAAACCTTTCAGTGTGTATACTGTTTTTGACTTTACTTCTACAATGGCTACAGATATTTGGATTTAATTTAAAACTTCCATTTCAAATTTTATAGCACAAACACTGATAGACACTTGCTAAACAATGCAATACAGTCTCATAATGAAAACAGACTTAGCATTAAAAATTCTCTGCCTTTGAAACTCACTTTTATTGAAACAGCATTGAAACCCACATTCAAAAGATGCATCTGGCGAGTGGCAGATTAAGTTTACCTTTGGGCTGTTTTCAAATTATAGGCTGCTTGCACACATTTTAGGACCATGCAGACATGTAAGAGTTCTTTGATTCACCTTTCTGATTGTATTACATTATATTCCCTGCATAATACAGCTGCAGTTGTTGGAGCTTATTTCAAATTTATAGTTTTGAACATTTTTTCAAGTAAACAATGACGCAAAATGTATGAACCAATAATGACAAAACTGCCCCATCCAGAACATTTTAACCATATAAGGCCACTCAAATGTCTGCCATTACAAACCACCAATATCAGTCAATATGCACAGTCTCTGCAGAAGTAAACGTCATCTGAATAATTCAACATTAAAGAGATCTGTAACTAATGAAGAGGTTGCTGCTAGCAAACAGCTTTATATTTCAGTGTTTTATATACAAATTCAGTGCCTGCTGCCCTTGAACAATAAATTGTCTATGGTACATTAAAAAAGTGGCAAGCTGGTAATATTCCAATAAGGAAGGGATGGAAAACTGATAACAGGTTTATAGTTACTAGGCATCTCATCCAAACGAGGATATATGCAGGACTGTAGCATCCCACCCACTAAAAGTGTAACACAGGATCAGTAGTTCATCTACATGCTGTGGGAATAGAACCCACAAGCATTCTGCATCAAAAGCAAGTATGTTACCTGTTGTGTTACTAACAATGCTTTTCAGTTCTAGAGCACAATAGTGATACCATTTGCTGAACAAAACAGTTGCACATTGTAAACAGTAAACTTCTCTTCCCTTGAAGCTTACAATTCCTTGAAAATACACTTGAAACTCAATTCATTGAAAATATACCTGAAACTTGATTCCTTGAAAAATGCACCTGAAACTCATTACCTTAAAAAATGCACATGAAACTCTATTCATTGAATAATGCAGCTTGGTAGTTGGGGTAGAGGATTCAGGCTCTTGTTTCCTGCAACTATGGCACAGGGTCTGAGCCTGAGCAAAGTACTAACCACCTGCTATCCCTAACTAAGGCATTAATCTCCTCTCAACCTCTTATTGCAAGTAATCTGGTCAAGGCCTAAAATAAATAGGAATAGATTTTAAATATTGATCTGTGTTAGTATGCAATTTTCCAAAAGATATGAAGTCTGAAACTCAAATGTCTATCATTATTTAGTAACTTCAGTCCTCAATGATTTCCCAGAAGATCACAAATTTTATGAGGAACAAACCAAAAATATGTGACATTCTGCAAAATCTGGACAGTTGAAAGGTATGATACCTATCTACCGCTTTCTGTCATTCACACACACACACACACACACACACACACACACACACACACACACACACACACACACACACACACACACACACTCCTATCTACCTACATACACACACACACACACACACACACACACACACACACACACACACACACACACACACACACACACACACACACACACACACACACACACACACACACACACACACACACACACACACACAAACACACACACACACACACACACACACACACACGCACACACAGACACACACACACACACACACACACACACACACACACACACCTACTTCTTACTTGTCTGTCTGTGATCTGCAGTCCAAATGTCTAGTTGTATTCAAATTCGGCATGCTCTGTCTCTCACACACACACACACACACACACACACACACACACACACACACACACACACACACACACACACACACACACCTCTTACTTGTCTGCCTGTGGGCTGCGGTCCAAATGTCTTCTGGGATTCCAATTCCATGCTTGCAGAAGATGAAGACATTAACAACAGGTCAAATAGACTCAGAAGATGAAAACATAAGCAAGTCACACACACCTGCTGTGACTGGAAACAGACAGCATTCTTAAAGAAGGATGCCTTTAAAAAAATATGCAATTTTTTTTAATTAAAAAAAAAAAAAATCTCCTGGCCAGCAGAACCCCTCCCTGTCAGTGGGCCCTAGGTGACTGCCTTGGTCGCTTAGTGCTGGATCCAGCTTTGTTTACTGACAGTGACTGTGGTTCAGCCACTACTCTATATAACAAAAGATGAATATCTTGAGGAAAATGGAAGAGCTAACTGATTACCAGCTTACTCTCTTGGGACTATAAGTGGGGTTGGAATAGAAATAGTTGGTAATGCACCAGCCCATGCAGACGCCTGGAAAAGATGCAAAGAATGATGTGGACTTTCTCTAAAATTTATGTGCTTTATCTCAATTGTTTTGTTTGATCTACCTAAACTAATGTTTAAGTTTGATAAAGTGTATGAACTGTTTGCTTGATCAGTGCCTGTAATTTATGTAATGTGTATTTATTTCTCTATGTATTGTCTTTTTCTTTTTTTGGAGCTTTTCTCCAGGGCCTCCACTGAAAATGGATATGCATCCAGTCAGGCTATCCTGGTCAACAAATGTAAAATAAATAAATAAATAAAGACCATATTAAATAGTCAGAAATGACCTTCAGTGCTTGCATTATATGGCAGCATTCATATCTTTGATGGCCTAGGCTAAAGGCAACCTTCTCTGACAAAATTCACCAGAAGTATGACAAGTAGATGGACAGTTAGGCAGGCAGACAGGTAGCTAAATAGACAGACACATCATCTAGTTGGCTAATTTTCTAAGAGTATTTTTAATTCTACTGTGGTTTTAAATATGAGTTAATTCCAGGGTTATTTTCACTGGATGCCAAAGTTAAAATAACCTACATGACTTTAATTCCTTTAATTACCATAGATTTGGTTTTATCTTTTATGAATCAAAATATGTGGTATTGTGAATTAATGCAACTGACATTTAACGTAGAAAACAGCAAACTTGATTTTAAAAAAACATTCAAATGTTACTTAGCTGTAAAAGAAATATGATGCAGAACTTAAATTCAAAATACAAAGCATATATTTGTGCAGTAAATTCAAACATTTTATAATGATGTCTGTGAAATTAAGGAATTATTATTAAACTGGAGTAAACATTTCTGAGTGCTGTTTATAAAAATTATATATAAAGAGCATTTATAAAAGCAGGAACTGAATTCCAGAAAGATGAAACACCCCCCACCACCACACACACACACACACACAAACACACATTTTTTAAGCCATTACACTGAGTTCAACCAACTACTGCCATCAATGAAATGGAATGCATATAGAGGGAATAATTAGTTAAGCAACACATCTTGCATTCTCTGTTAGTATTGGGGCAAATAATGAAATACACAATTCTGTCAGTCTTAGAGTTCCAAAACCAAACAGATAAGAATGACAGGATACTTGGAAATGTAAAAGTAATACACAAATAACGTATTTTAACAAAATAAACCTGCAAAGCACACAGAATGAAAATCTAGAAATTTTCACGGTTTCAAATACATATTTACTTAAGTTGTTTTTACCTGACAGAACTAAGGAAAAACATGTTGCTTATACTATATTGTTTTTATTCTGCATTGCTAGTTGTATATCTTTTTCAGCTATTATTCACTGACCTACTTGTTATCCACCTATTTGCAGATTTTATAGTAAAAGATATTTTTCTAACCAACTTTCGTCTCAGATACTCATCTCAATCTCCTCATTAGGTGGTTTTCTTTTCTGCTCTTTTTGAAGTCGTTGCTCATGCCCTACGTACTCTCTTTTGTTCCTTGCAAAAAGAATAGATTTAAAGGATCACTGTCTCTTTCCATCAAACTGAACTTACTTTTTTATAATTAGCTTCATTCAAGCACCAAAAAGGCACAGACTGGCAAGGAACACAAAAAGTGCTGAACAAAAGAGAAGACGTTCTTTTCTTTAGCCATATGCTGTTTGAATCAAGTACAGTCACTGGTGTCATTCATATGGCTGTTTGTCAAAGTCATTTCAGCTATAGGACACTCTCAAACTTGTAGAAAAGCACCTTCCATTATAAACTCTACATAAAGAGAAGTACTCAATAATCATTTTCTTTTCAATTAACCAGGGAGGGCAAACAGTAGAACAAATATTCATTTCTGTCAGAATGACAGCTTTGATGAAAAGTGCCATTCATATGAATGTATATAATCCATCAAAAGTGATTTTTAAGAGGATTAATTTAAAATGATCATTCTCATGCAGATTCTACCTCAAGGAGACTAGGTGTTTATAATGTATTTTAACAAATTATATCAGCTTTCTGTAGGAAATAAAATTCCTAACAAATGTAATGATTTTAGGGTCCTCTGTCCACATAAGGCATTTAAGTTGCTTCCTATTAAAATGTTTCATTTACCAAAAAATACCTAGATGGTAATGGAACCTTATATATCTTAAAAAGTCATTTGAGCAGAAATTTCAAAGGATAAACAATATAAATGCAAATAAATATTACTGTCTATTTTTAGAATTAAATATCCCACTAGCATATGCTAATACCACAAAATGCAGTGGTGTTTCTGTTGCATTAAAAGTTATTAAAACTGAATTGTATTAGTGAAAATCTTTACTTTTTGCACAGTGCTTCTCACTTGTCCTTTTCATTACAAACTACAACAAATATGTTTTGTTACCTCTGACAAAGGTGTGTACTCACATTAAACATATGCCTTCTTGTATAGGCAGGTAATGGATGTTAGCTGTGTTTAATCAGAGAAACAAATACTTCCCATCCTATTTTTGTCAACAATATCATCATGTGATTATGTATTTATGAGAAATGCAAAGTAAAAAAGGATTTTATATCTTAGAGCACATTAACAAAATCATGCCACAATCATTTCATAAGGCACAATCAATGAGCAGTGCTTTCAAAATGGGAACAACACAATAACTTAAAATTAATCAAATTAATTTAAGGTAGAAAGATCTTGGTAATCATGCAAATGTCTCATTTAAGACCATAGGATCATACGAATAGTAATATGTGTTTTTGTCTTAATGACTTATATGGAATGCACACTCAGAAACATTTAGATGGTATCAGCTGGTACCCAACCACTTGCTGAGAAGTGCCTTAAACATTTTTAATAATTCAAATTGCCTGATATAAGTAGGCATCTTATTTCAAAGTTTGGGAATAATTTGGGTCAGAAATGTTATTCTTCTTGAGCCTCTGGAAGATGTATGAGGGTCTTTAAATGTGTATGTCTTTTGAGTTGTGTTGAGCCCTCTAATTATGATACGCTTCCAAACCTAGCAGAGTTCTGTTTATATTATTAAGGACTGCTCCTTAAAGCTAGATGCAGTTTATTCTCACTTGCCCATGCCAGATATTGTATAATCTCATCATTTTTAATCTGATCTATGAAACCATATATGAGCTTAGTAAACTTACTTTGAACACTATCTGGAAAGGTTACATTAGTTTTAGTTTATCCATAAAAACAGCCATAATTTTCCAGAGCTGGCTTGATTATGTTAGTACGAAGACCGGGGCATTTTATTTTATTTTATTTTACATTTGTTAACTGGGGGTGTCTGACTCAGGTGAAAAGGCCCTTTTTCAGCATAGGCCCGGGGAGAAAAACTCCACATAGAAAAATTACAGATACATTTAGTTATTTAGACATGATCAGCATACACGCAAATTACAAAAGACATGTTTTTACAGTGGTATGCAGCACATCAACAGTTACAGTGGAGAGAACAAACAAAAAAATATTAATTTAAAAATAAAGGTAATTAATAGATTTGTGGTGTACAGCTGAAATTTTGAACATAGGTAGACTACATACATAGTACACAGGTACAGTACGTACATTGCAGATTAGCCAGTTTTTGTGAGTAAGATTGAAAACTATTATCAAGTACTCTAGGTTTAGTATGTGTACCTTATCCACTTTCACTAGCCTGGGGAGCAATCATGGTGCTGCCAACTTTGCTTGAGATGTTGCCTGATGAGGTCTTGAAAGGAGGCTTTGGATCATAGATCAAAGGATCATAGGTTAGTACTAGGCTAATTGCCCTTGTGAGCCATTTTAAACCTAGCCAGTTATCCCTTGTGAGACTCAAACCCTGCACCTTGTATTTATAAGGCAAACACCTTAACCATTAGGCCACCCTCTGCTAGTGGGGACAGAGTTAAATTTTTTTAGCCACTGAACTACTATATAGTGCATCTCCAAAGCTATTGTAGCTGTTGGTGACTTCTAGTAGTAGTTTGTTTGATGATTTAAGAGGCCTTTTGGCTGAGTGATGTTGTACTAGGTTTTTGAGGGCAGGACATTTATTGGGGAGGTAATAGATCGAATGACAGAGGCAGAGCTGATTGTAGGTTAGGAGGGGGTCTATATTACAACATCGAAGTTCAAAAACTTTGAATGTTATAATATCGAACCCATTAGAGTGAACACTTGAAATAGCTAAGCTGCAGAACACCAAATACTTTCCTAGGGAAAGTAATCAGTGGGCCGTTTCTGCAGCTTCGCTATTTCCTCAACTGTGGAGCAAAGGTTATGGTCCGGGTTAAGGTTGCGAATGAAGGTGAGTGTGCGATTGGGCATGGGTTAGGTGAGTTAGGGTTAAGGCGTGGGTCAGGTAAATGCGCGATTGTGTGGACGTGAGGGTTAGGGTGGGGTAGGTAAGTTAGGGTTAGGGTGCTGGTAAGGAGAGTGTGCGATAGTTAGGGACCTTAGGGTTAGGGTTGCATTAAGGTAAGTGGGTAGCTAGTGGTGTATGCCTGGTTTAGTGTAGGGTTTCATGAAGTGTATGTGTGTGGATTATTTATTTTGGTGTGCTTGAGTTGTGTGTATGTTTGTCGGAACAGAAAACGTTTCCCTGGGAAAAAATTTGCTATTCTGACTGTTCAGTTTTCTGGTGTTTCGATTGAATGGGGTCGATATTATAACATTCACTGTTTTTAGACTTTGATGTTATAATATAGACCCATTAGGAGGTTGGGCAGTTCAAGCCAGTGCAGCTGTCTCAAAGCAGTACAGTGATGAGTTCTATATGAGCAATTTGCAGCAAAGCGGGCAATTCTGTTATAGAAGGCTTCCATTTTGCTTAGTTCAGTTTTGTTGAGATTAGTCAGAATGGGAGATGCATAGAGTAGGGTGGATAGAAGTTGGGAAAGAGCAATGGCTGATCTTGTGTTGTTGGTAAGAAATGGTTTGATATGGTAGAGTGATCCCAGTTTGGCATGTACTTTTTTAATAGTTAGGTTGAGATGACTATCAAATTTTAGGTGGGAGTCTATGGTTATTCCCAACAGTTTAGCCTGTGCCACTGGAATGATTGCAGTAGCATTTGTGGAGTAGATAGTGAATTGACTGTTATCAGTGTTTTTGTTAGAACTGGTTATAATCATAATCTGAGTTTTCTTTGGATTAAGGATATGTTGGGCTTTGGTAAGGTAGTTTTCAATGTCAGAGAATGCTAGTTGAGTTGTTTGCAGGAGGGTGGGAATGTTTTGTGCAGCACAGATTAAGGTAGTGTCATCTTCATACTGAATGATAGATGCATGCTGTGTGGCAGCATGGAGGTCATTTGTGAAGATTGTGAATAGTAGTGATCCTAAGATAGAACCCTGTGGGACTCCTATAGTTATGGGCAGCTGAGGAGAGACAGCATTTTCCCATTTCACAGCTTGGTATCTGTCAGTTAAGTAGCTCTGAAACCAGGTAAGAGTGGAATTTGATAGGTGATATTGGTTTAGTTTGTTTAGCAGGATTTGGTGTGAGACTGTGTCAAATGCTTTGGACATATCCAAAAAAAGAGTTGACACCTGCAGGCCTTCATTTTTGAGACTGTTTACTGCATCTGTGAAGCAGAGGAGGGCTGTAGTGGTACTATGGGCAGGTCTGAAACCATGCTGAGTAGGTAATATTATGTTGCTGTCTAGGAGATAATTTATCATCTGGGTATGGATGCATTTCTAGGATTTTGGCCAGGGGGGAGAGTAAAGCAATGGGTCTGTAGTTATTAAGTTCAGTGGCAGTCCTGCCTTTATGTATGGGTGTAACATAGGATATTTTCCAGAGTTTGGGCACATAGTTTTCAACAATTGATCTGTTTATGAGAGTGGAGATTGGGATAGCAATAGCATCTGCTGTGAGTTTCAAGAAATAGCTGGGGAGTAGGTCGGCTGCTGTTGATGAGGTTTTTAGTTTGGAGAGCATGCTTTTGATTGAAGTGGTGGAAACTGTTTTGAGGGTAAAGCTTGTATTAGTGTTATTTGTGTTGGGGGGATAGTGAGGAAGGAACTGTCCTGTGATACTAAGGATAGAATTGAGTTCACAAAGTGGGAGTTGAATTGTGTTTCAATAGGAACTTTAGTGTCAGGGGTGGTTGGTTTGGGTGCAGCCTTTTGGGTCCACATGGTGGAACAGATTTCATCAAGAAGCATAGCTGTCTCATGCCCTTATGTCATGTTTGCAGCACCTTATATTTTGTGGCACAGCAGATAGTATTGTTGCCTCACAGCAAGAGGTTCTCTGGTGTGATTCTTGGTTGTGGTGCATTCTGTGTGAAGACTACATGTCTTCCCTGTGTTAGTGTGGATTACCTATGGGTGCTCTGGTTTCCTCCCACATTTCAAAGATATGCAGTAGGTAAACTGAACACTCTAAATTAACCATAGGTGAGTGTGTGTATGAGTGTACTGTATAAAAGAACAGTCATGGCTGGACTAGCCACCCAGTGGTGTGAGTCATGTATCTACATGATTTTCACTGTTGGGGTGACACCTTGACCTCATGTTCAAAAATGAGAAAAGGGATTGCAGATAGATGGATGGACCATTTTCTTAATATGCCTTTACTCTGATCTTTAAAATTACTGTTTCTAAAACAAAGTCATTCCGTTTTATTCATGTATTTGTACTTGTCATTTCTGAACCTTAAACCTGCAATATTAATCCAGGTGTTCATAGCAATGAAGCATGTGTGTGTTCCTGATCAGATTTACCTGTTACAATAGTACAACATGTTATATCATATGCATATTTACTAATGCAGCATGTAGCTAATGTTGGAATATTAGCAAAAACACATTAAATAGTCACTAGCTCAGATCCTTGTAGAATACATCATCTGACTTTTGCCCATTGTGAGTAATAATCTTGTACAGTCATTATTTGTGAATGGTTAGACAATCACCTACAAGCCCATCTAATAATATAAATATTGACACTACAAAATCTAGACATTAAAGATACCTCTACAAGGGAGATAATTTGAATGTGTTGGTCAAAATCCAGATAGAATACAATAACTGTTAAACCTTGATTCAAAGTCATGCTAACAAGGGCTTAAAAGTATATAACTAGTCAAAATAGACATTTACTCCAGAAAGCCATGTTGACAAGTATCCATAAGGTTGGTATACTTGTCACTTTACTCCAAGTTAATTAAGCATATTTTGAAAAACTTGTTAATAATACAGATCAGGGTAATGGGTGATAGTTTTCCACAAGATCCTGTGAACCCCCCCCCCCCACCCCATACATATAGGAACAGACCACTGTCAATCACCAGGAGCTTGTCTAATAAACAATAGTGTACTAAACAGGTAACACTGGCTTCTTTAACATATAATTTAGCAAATAAATAAAATAACCTAATAAGCTGTGTGGACTTACTCTAAAGTTGTTTTTAACTTTTAAGACAAATAGTCACACTTCCTGTTCTGTATCCTTATAATACTAGATAACTGCATTTTTATATAGTAATGGGAAAACAGAAGCTTGAGCTCGTCTGTGAATTAACATATGTAAAAGAAGTGTCATTATTGTACATTGTGCTGGTAACATCTCTCTGGCTCTAGATTTAACCTGTGTAATGGCCTTTTTAACTAATCCAGTAGCTGCATTTAGCCTGATTTTTATTAAGTGCATGTTAAAAATATTAATAAGACATCTGTGCCTTTTCTTCCTGGGAAGTTTCTCCATCTTCTTATTCCATCTGTGGCTTACATTATTCAAATGTACCTGAGGATTTCCTTTTAAAAATCTTGCCTAAAGCAGACCTGCACATAACTATTAGGGCTTTCAATACTTTCTATACCTCAGCCCCTCCATTTCTACTTATAGCAGTCCAACCTTTATTTAAAATATTTTCTCTAATGTATTGTTTACCCAGTCACTTGTAGTTATGCAATTTAGCCTTCAGTACAGAAAAATTTCCTGAAAAACATGGAGAATTCAATATCTATGTGATATCCAATACACAAGTGATCTGTATTACCTAACATTTCCTGCCCTGATTAAATCAATGCATTGTCCGAGGATAGTTACAAATAATATCTCCAAGATATTGTTGCATTGAGTTGGGAAGGTGATGAGTTAGCCTTTATTTATTAGGTCCTTAAGTTCTGAACAGATCTCAGCATTGTGTGTAAATCTCTGGGTATTAGCACTCACACAGTATCCATTCCAGTCGATGCTGCTTGTGTACAAAGAGTAGCAGTAAGCGAGGGTAGTAGAATCTGTGTTTGAGAGTATCCTTATTAAAACTGTCATCTTAGATGACTTGCCTGCATCACTGTCTTTCATCGTAATGTTTCAAGACACACTTATTTTGTACTATTTGTAATAGTCTGACTTACATTAACCAATAAGCCACAACATTTAGTCCTCTTTTCCACCATTTGCCTTCACTGATAGCTGGAATAGAAAAATATGTTCCTGACTGGTTTGCGTAAACATCCTTAGAAACATGTGAAATTTGAGCTGACTTAATGTATACCTGACAACTAAAGTACTTGTGTTCCTGTATTTCATCATGAAGGGCTGAACTCTGTGTTGAGATATCAGTGTTTTACTTAGAAAATGTGCTCCAGATAGTTCTGAACTAATCTCCTTCTTCCAGCTGTCAATTTGCAACTCTAAATGTTCCAATTACAGAATGCATACCACAACTAACACATATAAATAATGCCTCCCTCATCCTTGAGTGAAATAAAACATAACTGAGTGAGTCTGCCTATTTTACATACATCAAATAATACCCTAATTCTAATCAAGGGCTCATTGCCAACAATAAACACACTTCAGAAGAGGAATCCCCAGACAGGTCAGTTAATATAAGTCATGTTATCACAAGTAGACCACTAGTATAGTAATTAAATGTAATTAGTATGTAATGTTCTGTTATTGCTTACAGTTCCGTATTTTTTGTTTATGAAATATTTTGTATTTTACCAGACTACCCTGGTAAATAAATACAAACTAATAAAATAGATAAAATAAATAAATAGTTGCAATGTTACTTAAAACTGCAAATTAAGTCACAATTACTAAATAAAAGTCACATCAAAGATAAGTGTGGTCAGGCACTCTTGTAATCCAAAAGTTGACAACATAACTATAAACAAAGCCACAACAAGCATTTAATGAATTTTAATTAAACTACTTAATGGTTAGGTATTACCAAACTAAGATGGTAATATCTAGAATAAATCAGAACTGCATCGACTAAATGTAAATCATATCTGGGCTACAGTTAAAGGAAATACATCTGCATGACAATTTTAAATTATATCATAAAACTCTCCATGATAAGGCATGTAAAAATATAATATTTTAAATCACACATAAGTATGCAGAACCATTGTTAACTTGGATTTCTACTTACATAACATCCCACCAGTTATGCACCTTGAGCTGCAGATGGGTCTTTGCATCTTCACATTAAAACCACTTGAAACTCATAACTGCTCACTCACAGACAACTTAGAAAGTGCAGCCCAAAGATGGGAGCATTGCTAGAGCCACCAATGAATAACTGAGCTGGGAATGAGTGACAGTAGGTAAATGGAAACAGTGGGCACTGGCATTCTTCACATGTCAAACATTAAAACATAATAAAATAAATATAGACACTCTCTTGCAGCAGTACCTATGGAGTACAATTTCCTCAGACACTAAGATGCCACTAACAGCCACATACATACATGAAAATATTTCAAGCACGGGCATAAATTCCCTTTTAGCTTGCCAATATACCAAAACATTTCTTCCCATAATAAGCGCCCAGACTGTTCCTAACAATATCTCAACGAGTGCTTACTTTAACATAATTTGGTAGTCTGTCAGACAGTTGTATGAAACTTGACAGAGGCCTGTGATGGATTTCATTGATCACTGTTTTCATATTGAGTGACTTCTAGAATGCTAGTTAACCAGATCAAAGCAGCAGAGTTGCCATCACTGAAAACTGACACTTACACAAAGTCATGGTTAAACATTTAAACATATAAATGCAGTACATAAAACATGTTTTGGTGCTGACATGATATATAATAGAGGAGCACTAGAATCTGCAGAAAGCAAAGGGAATAGCCTTGCAAAGAATGATATAGTACCAGTAAGTTTACCAAATGGGATGGGGAAGGATATGAGCAAGAAGATCACTACAGATCTGCTAGGAGTGTCACCTGTGACCAATTCCAGAGACCTTTCTCTAATAGCTATATCTGAAGAGAGTGCTTCTCAGGACAAGAACAAAGACTGATTGGGTAACATCTTTCTCTGTCTGAAATGTCACTGCAGTTATGCTAAGTAGGTCACCTGTGATCCATCACTGAGACCTTTCTGCGATGGCTGCATTGGGTATTGGGATAGAAACTGTACTTTGGAGACCACTGAGCTAGAAATAGAAGGGTATTTCTCAAAAGATCATCTCAGTTCTTCTAAAAGAATCACCTGTGACCTATTCCTGAGACCTCTGTGATAGAGCTATATCTGAATACAACTTTGTTGGATATAGGGAAAGATGAAGCACACAGAAGGTCACTGTTGGGGACAAGGACACTACAGTATTCTGCTTGGCTGGTTTGCCTCTTATCTCTCAGGCTGATTCTAGAAAAAAGTTTGGGGTTTAATTAGACCTGGCTGCTATCCCCTGGCATAAAGTATCACAGGGTTCTGTCTTGGTGCAGTTTTTATTCTCTGCATTTAAACTATCTCCTAGGGAGATGCTTAGATGAAGAACTATTTCTCTGAAATCTTGCATGTATGATATTTAGCTGCATCTCTCATTGTTCAGAACTTTCTGTCAGATTTTGTTTTCTTTAGAACACTGCTTGGATGCAGTTCTTGGGTGGAAATCAAAAGAATTGCTTAAGGGCACTCCTGCTAAAACTAAGGCAATGCTGCTGCCTACTTGTGTATGTCAACCACATTTTCCAATCATTTTGCGTGTTAGTACTGATCAGAAAAAATATTGGAGGTGAGTTGTTTTTTAAATCGGTGATCTCAGCAATGATCAATAGGATTTGTTGGCAATGAAGGGCAATATGATAGCTGTGATCAATATATCTTATCTCCATGTAGAAATATTGCTTAAATCTGGAATTTAACTCCATATTTGGACTTAGCTACAGCAATTTATGTCCTTGTGCCTTCTTACTTAGACTGTGGTGATGCTGTCTACATTGGGCAGTGAAATGGTGACTGCTTCAAGGGTGCAGAATTTAATGGTAAGTGCTCATTCCTGGATCTGTAGTGATTGCCAGATCAGTGTTTAAAATCTTATTGGTGACTTTTTTAAGCATCGCATGGTCTCCATTTTGCTTATATGAAATAGCTGCTGGTACCCCTTGTCTTGGCTCAGTCACTTATATCATCAGGAGAGGGGCTGTTCTTTTATTTTAGAGAGCTTGAATGTTGTTGGTGTTTATCATTTGTGTACCTCTCACCTTCTGGAATCAGCTACATTCTCTAATTTAGGCCTGTAACCTGGAAACCTACATTAGGATGTAACTTAACTATTATCTGTTTAGATGAGTTTCTCTTAGCCCTTCAGAGTATACAACGTTTAGCCAAGATATCATTTTGCTTTTAATTTTCACTTATATAGCTTATTTAATTGCCCACTTGTAAAATAGAGGCAAACAGGTACTTAAACTGTCACTTTTTGTCTGCTTCAAACTAGGTATCTACCCAGAAAGGACACAGCTGAAATCAGGTCTATAGATTGTTTTTCCCTACTAGAATCTAATAACTCCTAACAATTTGGCTATTTAGACACATACCCTGCAATCTTTAGCCTGGGGTTTTCTAGCCCGCTCTGTTTGCTACACTCACTTTGCTCCTCTCCCTGCCCCCTATTCCCACCCACCCCAGTACCTCTACATTTATTATTAGCCTTAACCCCACCCCTAATTACCACCAATTAGGTACACCACTAGTCACCCCCTCCACCTACATCCAACACAATCATGCTACTACCTAATATAATAACAATCCTAACCTCAATAATTCTAGCTCACATTACATCCTACCAAGGTTCCATAGTCACATGCCCCAACAACTTCCACTGTGCTCTCTCAATACCCTCCCTCAAACATTTATACTATAACTACACAACCCCTGCCACCGAAAACATCCTCCCAATATACACACTCCATTACCAAACACCTAACACACTCAAAAATAAAATATTCCTAAGATACCATAAGCAATTTATTATGTATATAAAACATATCATAAACACCCTCTATAAATTAGCCCTCACTGGAGACATCCATCCAAATCCTGGTCCTCCCAAATCCAACCCAACCACAAACCCTAGTTCAAGCAACCCCCCCCCACAGCTCAACTCCTAGCCAACAAAAAAACAACAGACCTATTTATAATGTCCCTAAATATCAGAAGCATATGCAATACAATCCAAGCACTACATGCCAGCATAAGTATATATTCCCCAGATATTCTCTTCCTAAGTGAAACCTGGCTCAAACCTCACATTAAAAGTGAGGAAATACTTCCACCTAAATATAACATCCTTCGGATAGACAGATTGTCCAAAAAAGGAGGTGGTATAGCATTTATATTTAAACACCACCTCAATATTCAACTCCTGAACACATCTGCCCCTCACCACAACAATGAAGAAATCCTTTATGCCAATCTCAAACTAAACCCAAACAAAACAATCAATATCATAGGATGCTATTTCCCACCATTGCAAAATATTACACCCATAGAAAATCTCTTGAGCTGGGCTACTCTATCTCTACCCCAGGAAACCATCATTCTCAGTGATTTTAACATCAACTGGCTATCCTGTAATAATAGTTCCCCCAACCATTCACCTTAATCTCCATGGGTTCACTCAACTCATCCAATCCCCTACCCGAATCAACAAAAACCCTAACAATCATACCTTACTTGACTGGATCTTAGTCAACAAAGCCCCTCACTCTTCCCTAGCAGGCTTCTTATCTGACAGTCTTAGTGACCATTCCCCCACTTTCCTAATTTGGCACCACACAAACAGTCTCAAGCCCATTATCCACAGGCAAATACGGGACAAGTCTAACTTCAACCCAACTCTTTCATCTTGTCCCTGCAAGAAATTAACTGGTCACAATTAAAATACCTCAACCTAGATGAGGCTGTCCACGTCTTCAACAGCACCTTCCTCTCCATCCTAAACACCCATGCTCCTGTAAGAAATGCCAAAGTCAGATCTAGGCATGCCCCATGGTTACAAAAGACCACCAGAACCCTAATGAAATCCAGAGATAAGGCCTGGGAGCACTGGTGACTAACAACAAATAACTCAGATAGGCAATCATTCCTTGAACTGCACAATAAAGCCAAAAAGCAAATAAAATTAGACAAATCCCTTTACTATAAATTCACCCTAAACTCTACCAACCACAACCCTAAGCAATTCTGGTCCACTATTAACATTATCCTCCACCAAGGGAAGGTTGACACCCCCCAGCTATCCTTTTCCCCCTCCTCCAGCAGTATTTCTGAAGCCTTCAACAAACACTTCACTGAAACTATAACATCTCTAAACAAACAACCCTTCCGTACAACAGTCCCCCAAACTCCTAACCCTAAACCCCCAATCCTCTTTTCTTCTTCACCTCAGTATCTACCTCCATCATAAAACGACTATTGTCAAAACTTAAACCAACCAAACTCGCAGCTGACAACCTCCCCTCTGAATACTTGAAAATTGCAGCTGATACACTAGCCTACCCAATTTCAATTCTAATCAACCATTCCATAACAGAAAGCTATGTTCCCTCTATATGGAAAATATCCCAATCATTCCCCTCCACAAAGGCACCCCCTCCACCGACCTCTCCAATTACTGCCCCATTGCCATCTTCTCCCCTCTCTCCAAGATACTTGAAAAATGTATCAACACCCAGGTCTCCAAGTACCTCCTAGCTAATAATCTCCTCTCCAAAACCCAACATGGTTTCTGGCCATATCACATCACTACCTCCACTCTGCTCTCTTTCATCAACACTATACTTCATCACAAAAACAATGGCCTCTTCTCTACTGCCGTATTTCTAGATCTCTCAAAGGCCTTTGACATGGTATCTCATGAGCTACTAGTTTCTACTCTCACCAACCTCTCCTTCTCACAATCAGCCTGCAACTGGTTCCACAGCTATCTACATGGACGCCAGCAATCAGTAACCTGGGATGATAACCTATCTCTTCACCTCCCAGTTACTCTTGGAGTTCCCCAAGGGTCTATCCTTGGCCCTCTGCTATTCTCACTTTTCACTAACAACCTACATACTGCCACCACACAAGCATCTCTTATACAGTATGCAGATGACTCTACTCTCATCTGCTCTGCCCCCACTCTACCAGAACTACAACAAATCACACAGGGATCATTCTCTTCTGTAGAAAGCTGGCTATCCAATGCTCAGCTCCTACTCAACCCAAGTAAGACAAAACTTCTCCTGTTCCAACCTTCCAAAGCCACCCAAAACACCCCCAACTTCAACATTCTCGCCAAAGACAATACCATCATCTCTCCATCAGAACACACAAAATTACTCGATATGGAAATAGACAACAAACTTAGATTTGACACCCACATATCTCTCACAATAAAAAAAAAGTTCACAAGAAAAAGAATCTCCACCCCACTCTATGCATCCCCCATACTTGCCAACCTTAGGCAGACAGACCTACACAAGCTGGATGCTTGTTACAACAAAATTGCTAAATTTGCCACTGGAACCTCCTACCACAGCCATCACTGTATCTCCCTTAAAGAACTAAATTGGCTAGAACTCCCACAAGTCCTTCACTTTAATCAACTCACCTTCGCTCATAAACTTATTAACCACCCCCATAACATCCCTTCCCTTCAAACCCTTCTCCAACCCTATCACTCCACTAGGTCCCTAAGATCAAGCAACAAAAATCAACTCACTGTTATCAAACCCAAAAACTCAGCAGGAGAAGTCATATTTTTATGTATCATATCTAAACTTTGGAACAATCTTCAATCCTCTATAACTACTTTACCTTCTAGGAGCCTTTTCAAGACTGTGCTCAAATTCCACTTAAATTTGCACTGGGTTTGTCCTTGTTCTAATCCAGACTAACACCCCACCCTTACCGCCCCCACCTAGACTCTTAACCCAACTATACTAACGCCACTACTAACCACAGTCAGAATTAGCTACTTGTCTTTACATACTTTAAACTCTTGTCTGACAACTTTGTTACTAATATTATAAACGACAACTTGCAACATTTACTGTATATACTGTTGATAATCAATATCTTGTTATTGTATTAAAGCCAACAACCTGTAATGTTGTTTACTATTGCTGCAACTTTGCATCTCTATTTATCATGTACATGATGTGGAGCTTTTCTCCTCAGGCATCCGCTGAAAAAGGACCTGCGTCCAGTTGGAATTTTCCGGTAAACAAATGTAAATAAATAAATAAATAAATAAGATGACTTGATATTTTAATATATTTTTATTTTGCGAACTATGTACTGCAATCAGCCTACTGACACACATATTCTATAGTGTATACTATTTTTTGTGCTATACTGAATGTGCACACAAACGAATACTGTAAAACTATACATATTCTGATAGAACGTTTATAAACTTTGTAATAGGAAGCCGATAAAGTAATATCTTGGATCTTCTATGATGGAGAATGTATTATTATTTCTCAATCCACGAAAGAATAGACTAATACCTAATAACTACAGATCACTGTCTCTACTAGCATTAAAGACTAAAATATATGTGAAAATATAAACATGAAGAAGGAGTAACTTACCTGGTAACACATAATCAACAAGGAGTTACTAATGATCAATTTAGAAGTCCGAATCTCATCTATTTTCTTGCTAAATATAGAAAGGATGATGAAATATAATCCAATACCTAGTGCAGCATTAGTGTTTTTTTTCCAAAAGGCATTTAATAGTCATCTGCATATATTTATGGCAAACAGAGATATTACAGCTCTCTGTAGAATTTATCAGGAAATGCAAATCATTATATCAACATTCTAAAACTCGAGTGGTCACGAAACATTCAAGATTCCCACAAGGATTTGTCAAGAGTGTTCTATCTTTTTATTATCTGTTTTGGTAGTGGAGACTTTGTTGTCCTTACTGAATGAGAAGTTGTGCTTTACAAAGATATTTGTTTCTTGTGTCTCAGACTTTGTAACCACTTGCTTCATAGATTATTTTATTATATGGCTTAGCCATTCATGCAAACATGTAAATATAATTTGAAATGAGACTGAACAGTGCCCTTCATTATCTGTCTTAAAACTTAGTAGAACAAGGCAAAGGGACGTCCTCTTAATTATATATGTCAGACTATTTTAATTTAAATAGGTGATCCATACCAGAAGCTGTTTATGGTTGTATATTTTGATGTATCAAAGTCAGCAGAAATTCAGAAAAAATAGATTGATATTAATGCACCTCCGCTGTTAATCTATATAAAAGTACAAACTGTTACTTGTAAAAAGCAGAAGTTTCCATTTCTTAGTAAGGTACAAATTGTCCAAAATGTTAGTATTATCTAAATTACTGTTTATTAGATATTTTCCACAAATTACAAAAACATGATGCGGTGCCCTACAAAGTTTCATATGATCATATCATATTTTAATGGGAATCCTCATAAGTTTAGTATACATAATTCAACACACAAAGATACTAGCCATATTGCAGTACCTTAAAGCCACTGCAGTCCCTAGACCTATTTAGCTTTACTGTGACCTCAAAGTGATATACTTTATGTGATAAAAAAAAATTTCATGTGATAACACAACTTCGGATCAACAGAAACTAGATCATTTCAATTAATCACTTCTCTCACGATGTTTTCATGCAAACAGTTCTTTCATTATTTACCAGATTATATAATTCTAGTAATCCAAAAGAAATTGTGCTACCATGCAACCACTTGAAAACCAATAAACTAGAACAGGGTCTACGTAGTCATGGGCTGCCACAAACATTGAAAATTATACTCTCAAATATACAGGAATGTTAAAAAACAAAGTTTTATATCTCATTCCATCATTTAGCTGAGCACTTTCACATAAGGAGCAATGGACTTCATCAGAACAATTAATTAAGGTCAACACAGCAAAAATATATACCCATGAGTCAACTAGTACTAATTGATTCATCATACCTTAAAGGAACTCACAGCTATTTAAAATCTAAGAGTTTTTTAAACACTAACAAAAGTAAACAACTCATTGCAATGTGTATGTATATAAAACAGAAACAAATATACAGGTATAGTAAGAGTATAGACATTTTTTAAAGACATATTAAAAAGTACTGGAAAAGATTTTTTCAGAACTTACATACACAATAAATATTAACCCCTTTAAAGCTTCTAGAATTCTACTCATATCAAGATTATTACTTACGTAGATAGGGTATTTTAGGATAGAAAATGTTATATACTTGTTATTTGATCTATGGGGTATGCCTGAAAACTCTTCAGAACTTCTAACTGATTTACAAAAGATATTGTGATAAAAAAGCTGCTGATATGGTAATGTCTGTAAATACCATCAAATATAATAAATCAATCAATCAATAAAGACACATATTGTTTAAAAAACAAAGCAAAGCAGTGCAACTCTATTAGCCATGTCAAATAGCACTTCATGGTCCCTTTACGACTGTCCAACTACTGGAAGATCTCAGACCCAATCAGCCACCATACTTGGTTGACAAGAGGGAACATTCTGGTCTATTCTAAGAAGATGAATCTTCTCTCCACCCCTGTCATCCTACCATGGAAGCCACCAGTTAGCGCTCAAGGCTGTCTTCAGCAGGGTGATCTTCATTTCCCCTAGTGTGAGGCAGGCCTAGTGACCACTGGTGACCCAGAACCAGGCATGTCAGCTGTTTCAGACCCAGGTGCCTGCCACTGCTCAACAACCTGCATCTTATCAGAAAACCAGTAGAATGCTGAGGAAAAAAACACATTAGTACACATGCATGTTTCATATAGAATGGCAGTTGCATGGCAGAGACATGGACATAGTATATGAGTCCTGTTGTCTGAAAAGTCTTTCATCTCTCCTGAGACAGGCATACCTGTTATTCTCTCTCTGTCTCTGTGACTACTGTAAAAAGAACAAAAGAACAATTTAGCAAAATGACCTCATTGAAAGAAACCAAGAAGGCAAATGATAGCAAAATAGTTTATACAGTTCTTACTATTAAAGACTGAAGTGGCCACCCCCCCCACCCTTTGCCTCCCACAGGCAGAGCAGGTCAAGGTGGTATTTCTGCAGGTCAGTACAGTGATAACTTCATTACTCATTAGAGCAGGAGATGCTAGTAGCATCACTCATTGTGCTGGCACGTGTTGGCATTTACTTTGTATAATGATCCATTCTAATGTCCTAGCATATGCTTGTAGCTGCACCAGGCAGGAGGCCTACTGACATCAGAACCTGAATAGGCCTGCTCTACTGTTCTTTGAGAGGAATGAAATGGTAGCCATGTGCACAAAGCCGAGTATTTAGACATCATGCAGCACTTATTGTTGAGCACCAGCAGAACACTAGGAAAAATATCACTAGAACACAGTGACCGCACTATGTGCTTAGGAGGCTCCATGCATGAGCATAACGTGTTGTTGTTGTCTTTCGGCTTTTTCCAGTTAGGGGTCGCCACAGAAGAACTCCGGTCCGCTAAAGATTGGCAGTAGATTTTCATGAACGCCGAGGTGCCAGCTCGACGTTCAACCTTCAATGAAGGCACACCCATTTACGCATGTCTTTCGAACTCCCACCCAACCGTGGGGAGGACATACAGACTCCACACAGAAGGCACTCCCCGCAATCTAGCTGAGAATCAAACGGGAGAACCTCTTGCGTGAGCATAACGTGGATCTATTTCATTAGAGAGGGATGGGCTTAGGAGGCTCCATGTGTGAGCATAATGTGTATATACTTCATTACAGAGGGGTGGGCTTAGGAGGCTCCATGTGTGAGCATAATGTAAAGATATCTCATTAGAGAGGGATGGGCTTAGGAGGCTTCATATATGAGCATAATATGTATATATCTCATTAGAGAGGGGTGGGCTTTTTAGGCTACATGCACAAGGATAATGTGTATATATCTCATTAGAGAGGGGTGGGCTTAGTAGGCTCCATGTGTGAGCATAATGCATATATATATATCTCATTAGAGAGGGGTGGGCTTCAAAGGCTCCATGCATGAGCATAATGTGTAGATATCTCATTAGAGAGTGGTGGGCTTAGGAAGCTCCATGCATGAGCAGAATATGTATATATCTCATTAGAGAGGGATGGGCTTTGGAGGTTCCATGCATGAGCATAATGTGTATCTATCTCATTAGACAGGGATGGGCAGGGCTGTCTGGGTATGCTAGAGTAATGTTTTATGGCACTGATTCAGGCACAATAACACTAAGTTATCTCATGATCATAACTGCCTCACCACAATGCCTATATTAGCAGAATAACCAGTGCAGGCATGATACTGTATGATATCATGTTCAGAGGAACATATAAAGGAAACAGTTCAGCAAAGAAGGTTTTGAACTAGTAAATAGGTATAGTGAAGGAAGACAAGATTCCTGGTAATGTTCCTTTGCACTGCACTGAGCTACCTTGTGCATGGCAGCCAAAAAAAAAAATACAAAGCTGAGGTATGCAGCACAACACAGAACATACCTCAAAAGCATGACAGGTAAACATTTGGCTATGAAGATCAGCATAACAGAAATCATAGCTCAGGGGCCTTATAGGTAAATCCATTGCAGAGATCATATCACATGGGAGTGACAGGTTACTGTCCCATGAGTGGGGGTGCACTGTGAGTTATCCACACAGACTAAAAGAAATGCTGCAATGGAAACAAATGCCCCAATACATAGATCAAGGTATGACTGTGTGTATTAGGGGAGGGGTGCATGCAGGTGGGCTGTGATAACATTCCAGTTGCTGCTTTCAGTATGAGACAAGGTAGAAGTGGTCATAACAAGATATTGGACAGATATCTGGCTACCAAACTGAGGAAGGGAGAGCCGTGCTGATATATATGGGTCAACCAAAGGGAGTCATATGCACACAGACACACTGATAAACATGTCTAATACATAAGTGTCCATATTTTGTCATGAGCCCATGAGATGATAACAGCTAGAAATGTTTATTACCAAGAAAACAGATATGCTTGCATTGGCCCTGAGCTCATATATGTGTATTCTGGACAAAGGTAAATTATCAAAACTTTCCAGGAGTGCATGTGGCAGTGAATAGTACAATATGTTAGTGCTGTATTAGCCATAAAAGGACACTAGAGCAGGTGTATCACAGGGCCAGCAATATGATACTGCAAGTGGCAATCTAGGCACAAGACATTGTCAAGGTCAAGTCCACCAGAGAAGGTGAAACACCAACAAAGAAGCAGTTTATGGAGGTGTATAAGGTAACCCCATTTGGGGTATGTGGTTTGGGAGCAGGGCTGATGCTGAAAACTTGACTGTATTTAGGGGATGCACCAGATTATTAATAGTAGAGTCACTTCCAAGTTCTTCACTGACCCTTATGTGAAATGGAGTTATGCAGCACAACACCAATGCATATCTGTTCCCCAGATAATGTTCCAAATTTGCCACAGGTATGTCATGTTTATACATTCACTGATTCCACTGGTGGAATGTCCAGCACAACAGGATGGTACATGCTTAATGTCAGCAAGTTACCGGTGGCTGGCAATAAATGCCACATGCACAAGGCATAATTAGATATCTCAGTGGCACTGCTGGCAGTGTAAACATTAGAAGGCTTGCACACATCCCCCATGTATGAGATCACAGTTGAGAAGCAGGTTGAACTTTTAGTATCTCCATTGTTTAATGATAGATACCATGTTAGTGTGAGCCCCACCAAAGCTACATAGAAGCCAACACCAGAGATGGTATTCATCCATTTCAATGTCTCAGGACAGTTGTGTTGGTGAACATTGCTGCTATGACTCCAAGTCTTTCTCAGATCTGAATACCACACTTGGCGTCACTCAGCAAATGTGCACTTTATTGGTGAAGGTGCACATTGCAGCTGTGCACATCACAATAGAGATGGTGAGCATGCTGCATAATCCACATGAGGATGTGCAATAGCTGCATTTATGGCAGGATTAGCACATGCAGATTGATGAGGTGCATAAGGTCCTGGAGCAAACAAGCATGTTCATTTGACTGGCAGTCAACATGCCACTTATTTGTGCCACCATGGACCATTTGGCAATTGCACTCCATTGTGCTTCTGCATGTCATAATATCTGTGCCCTGGAAAAAGTCTGGATAAGATGTGGATGGTCATAGACCTGGCTTACACAGGTGGTTCTGTTTCTAAGACATCATTGCTATTATCTCTGGCCACAGAAGCCATCACTGCTTAGCATGGCCAATCTCATGGTCATTGATACTCATTAGGCTCCACATTGGGACACCTCTCCAAGTCACCTACTTAGATTCTGTCAGTTCAACACTCTCCCTAACCCCTGTTTGCCAACAGAGTGCCATGATTAGCTGTGTCTATAATTGCAGTCACAGGTGATGTCCATTTTGTGCCTCTAAACATCGAGTGTCATGAGTTTCCAAATTCACACACACACAAACAGATGTAAAATGTTGCTTATGCCATTCCTCATACACTGTGCTTCTAGCCATGAAACATCATTATTACATGGTACACCTGGCCAACATTCATGAAATGGTAGCTCCACCCACCAGCAGAGATATGACCTCTGACTCCCCCAACCTGCTACTCATTTGAGAGGTTACAGCATTCACTTCCTATGACCCTTACCCATTTAAAAATATTGCTTTCATCTGTCACTGTGCTCCTACCCACTTATGCAAATAATCATGAAGGTCCCTGCTATCCCACTGGCACATGTGAGTAAGGTAACATCTAATACACAACATGGCTAGACAATGTATACTAATACGTAGCCTATGTTTGATAATGAATGTGTCAGTTTTATTCTGCATTATCTTTATCAAGACCTATCATTGTAGATCAGATGAGGCCTATTTGCCAGTGCCACAACATATTGCACCCACAACTATGTTGGCACGGGGTGCCACTGCAGTCTTTTCCTCCCAAGACTCTGCACCTAACTCCTCATCCTCTGCTGCTACAGATTTATCAGGCAGTACTGCAATGCTCCATAGTTGTATCCGTTTGTATACTACCACACTGTGCAACAGGGAATACACATACACACACACACACACACACACACACACACACACACACACACACACACACACACACACACACACACACACACACACACACCTTACTTCAAGTGTCAGTTGAATACTCAGGATACCACAAGAAATATCCAAAAGCAATAGTGCCCCTTCATGAATCTCAGCACATAATGAACAACATTCTGTGCCTGTGAATGCACAGTTTTGTATACCATGTCAGCCGTGGAATGGTGGTTTCAGATGGGGGCATCATACATGGTTCAAAGACATATCCAGCATCACCTGCAACACATAATGGTGGACAGCAGTATAAGCAGCATATTCCCTGCTTAAATGGAAACCACATATCCTGGCCTACATACCTGGTAATGTGTGCTTTTATCATCTATGTAAACATATGGGCAATCAACCCACACAAACCATTAGAAGAAGTTTCACATGTGTTAGATGAGAACTGTCCAGGCAGCACATGGACACATTGTATATAATATCTGATGCTTCGCACACCAGCTTTGAAATTCATGGAGTGAAAGCCCTTCTGCTTGATGTACCAGACACCATGTGTAATAGATGAGGCCTTGATAGCAATGTGTGTGTGCAATGTGGTATGGGCTATGTGATAAAATGCCCACATGGTATTGGTTCTCTCTTATGATTTCCATTGAAACTGTATTTATTAATCCATATGCTGCAGCATCATATCAAGGAGCTAGTGTAGGATCAGAAAGGCTGATGCCTATGAAGTTTCTAATAGGTCCTCTTTTAGACATTGAACATGGTCTTTAACAAAAACAAATAATGTTTCACTAAAGTTAATGCCCACAGAGATAGACAGCCCCCTTGATTCCATGTGTGGCTGACACATGTCTACTAACTCTCTAGTTCTGGTTCTTACCTCACAGTAGAAGTCAGCGATGTCCTGGCATCCTAGCCATTGGTGAAGCCATCTGCATCGTGACAATGCACAATATTATGGGTAGTGGCTCTGAAAGTATCCAATAAGACCTGCTGTCCACCTAAGGCTGCTGCTATCTATTGCCAATATGAATCAGTGACTCTGCTCTACATAAAGAAATACAGGCATTCAGAATCGATGAGAATCATGGCTCTTAGATGTAGATTTATAAAACTGTGAATCACTCTGTCATGTATGATTTTATCATTTGCATATGCAGGAAGTAACATAAGCGCGATGGAACTCATGTGCATACTTGCATGCAGTCATTTCAATGGCATGAATACCATGCAAATTCTCCTGTAACAAGATCATGCTACTTAAGCTATTGAACTACCCCATCCCTTTGTGTCAGAGCTCATTGTACGATTTCATGTTATGCTATGTCACCATTGCTGACAAATTTCCATTAGTATTGGCATTAGATTTAATAGCATTGGCACAGGTACTACAACCTTTGCAAAAGACAACCTTACCTGCTGCAACAGTTGAAAGACAAAATCCAGATATAGCATTAAGTAAATGTCATATTTCAGTTCTGTTAATTAACATATATGGGTCTATATTAAATCATCGAACGCTTAGAAAAGCGAACAATGATTTATCAACCCCATGTAAGGGAAAGCTTACAAACTTGAATGCTTAGAACAGTGATTTTTTTTCCAAGGGAAAAAAAATCGCTGTTCCAAAAAAACAAAACAGACATGCATACATATGCAGGAGTCTGGTCATATACCCACACCCCCACCTACTTAAATATACCAACTCCGAGATTGCACTACAGTGACAAAAATGGCAAAGTAACTGACACGGCCAAGTAATTTCTTTCCCAGGGAAAGAAATCACTTATATGCCGCTTCATCATTTTGCCTTTTCGTCTTTTCAAGTTCGACCAAGAAGCATTCAAAAGAATGCATCTTCGGTCATCTAATAGGAACCCAACATATATCACTAATACATTTTGAGCATTCTGAGGATGTCAGTGGCCAGACAAACTTCAGCAAAAGGAATCACACCCATCTTTAGTCTCCTGCACATCCCATAGCTAACTTCTGATTGGGCGCCACCAAAAATGTGATGAGTCTAGTTCACCAGATGAGCCATGTTTCTCCAAATATAGAATACCCCATAAATGCAGTATAAAGTAAAATTTATAAGGCTAATCATACTGAGGCCAGTTGATGAGTGAAAAGTGAAAGAAAGGTGAATGAAGAGACCTAACTTGTCTATGAGGTGGGTGCATCAACTAGCAGGGGCATGCAACAGTGTTTATGCAATATCACATAGCTCACCTCCATGGCATCCTGTAGCCTGTTCACTCTTACCCTTATCACCTTCTTGCTCCACCCCATATTATCAACCCCCAACCTCTTCCAGGGATTATGACTTTAGACCTGGAACAGCACATTCCTATATTCCCTCACCCTGAGAGATGTGAGCAGGCTGCAGTACATAATTCACCAGTATTTTATTAATTGCACTTGTTGTTAATATGACAGTTCCAAATGTTTAATTGCAGCAATTTATCAGTGCAGTGTTACCACTCTTTTCCTTCACTATGATACTGTAGCATTGTGTATTTTTTACTTTACCTGTGCTGTTTAAATGTACCAGCACTATAGTTTGTTTTTAAATTTGTTTAGCTTTCAAATTTTGACTGGTCAGTTTTGCTTGTGTAATCTGCAAAGGTAAAAGGTTACCTAAATGGTATATTTACAAGTGGCTAAGGAAAATTTTCATGATCAATGATTGCCAGAGGTAAATGATGGCAAGGAACACAATGCTGAACACTGTATTCCATTAAAAACACTGCAGATGTCATTTAACACACTGCTGATGACTGTTTTCCAATTAGCACACTGCTGATCACTTTCTATTTAACACATCACTGATCATATTTAACACACTGCTGATCAGTGTTTTCTATTTAACACACTGCTGACAACTGGCTTTCATTTAACACACCCCTGATCACATTAATGCACTGCCATAACGTTTTCCATTTAACATACTGCTGATCAATGTTTTCTATTTAACACATTGCTGATCATGGTTAACACACTGCTGATCACTATTTTCCATTTAACACACTCCTGATCACATTTAACACACTGGTGATCACATTTAACAAACTGTTGAAATGTTTTCCATTTAACATACTGCAGATCAGTGTTTTTGATTTAACACACTGATGATCACTGTTTTCCATTTAACACACAGTTGATCATTGTTTTCCATTTAGCACACTGCTGAACACATTTAACACACTGCTGATCACTGTTTACATTCAGCACACTGCTGATTACATTTACTACACTGCTGATCACTGTTTACATTTAGCACACTGCTGATCACATTTACGACACTACTGATCACTGTTTACATTTAGTACACTGCTGATCACATTTAACATACTGTTGATCACTGTTTTCCATTTAGCACACTGCTGAACACATTTAACACACTGCTGATCACTGTTTACATTCAGCACACTGCTGATTACATTTACTACACTGCTGATCACTGTTTACATTTAGCACACTGCTGATCACATTTACGACACTGCTGATCACTGTTTACATTTAGCACACTGCTGATCACATTTACGACACTACTGATCACTGTTTACATTTAGTACACTGCTGATCACATTTAGCACACTGCTGAACACATTTAACACACTGCTGATCACTGTTTACATTTAGCACACTGCTGATCACATTTACTACATTGCTGATCACTGTTTACATTTAGCACACTGCTGATCACTGTTTACATTTAGCACACTGCTGATCACATTTAGCACACTGCTGATCACTGTTTACATTTAGCACACTGCTGATCACATTTAACACACTGTTGATTAGTGTTTACATTTAGCACACTGCTGATCACATTTACCAGACTGCTGATCACTGTTTACATTTAGCACACTGCTGATCACATTTACGTCACTACTGATCACTGTTTACATTTAGTACACTGCTGATCACATTTAGCACACTGCTGATCACATTTACCACACTGCTGATTACTGTTTACATTAGCACACTGCTGATCACATTTACCACACTGCTGATCACTGTTTACATTTAGCACACTGCTGATCACATTTAGCACACTGCTGATTACTGTTTTCCATTTAAGATATTGCTTATCACATTTAATACACTGCTGATCACTATTTTCCATTTAAGATACTGCTTATCATATTTAATATACTGCTGATCACTGTTTTCTATTTAACACACCGTTGATCAGTTTTCCATTTCACACACTGCTGATCACATTTAACACACTGCTGATCATTGTTTTCCATTTTACACACTGCTGATCACTGTTTTCCATTTTACACACTGATTTACACATTTAACACACTGCTAATTGCTGTTTTCCATTTCACACACTACTGGTCACCATTTTCCATTTCACACACTGCTGAATGTATTTTTTCCATTTAAACTCACTGTTGGTGTAAGTTCTAACACTGCACTGGCAGTGATTCTTTTAGTTTAAGATATCACTCTCTTTTTCAAGTATATGCAGCCATGAAGTTGGTATAAAAAAGTTTGCAGGTGATGAGAGATTTGTCTCCTCTCATACCCACTGAGAGAGCCATGGGGAATGCTCCCTGCAAATATCACCTACAGTTTAATTTTTCATCCTTATTGGTGTCAGGCATTAATGTTTGCTTCTTTGGTTCCTAAGTGAGGTTCCATAATAAAACCTATTGAAATAGAGATATTGAAAATAGTTGTGTTCTTTATATGTTAAAATATGCTGGAATTGGTATCTTCAGAAAGGGGTAGGAGCAAATTAGATAGGAAAAAATGGGAAATGTGGAAACAATACATACAGGGGAGGAATGAAGTTTAAAAGAAGGCAGGATTTAAATGACCTATGTAATGTTTGACACTGATTGGGTAGATTATAACTAATGTATAATGTTTGCAACTAAAATTATGTCAATATGATTTGTTTTCATGTATATAAATGTATGATTGCCTACGTCATAAGTAATAATTTAATACTATTGTAGTCGAATATCCGGTACTGAATTATGCTTTCTTTATACCAATAACATAAGCTCTTATTCTAATACATTGTACAATATTCAATTCAAACATGGCAGGCTGGAGAAAAAAGTGAAGTATTCTGGTAAAACTTACCATTAACTAATACAATACAATATGATATTACTATGCTATTGCAGGTTTGTATGAAACATTTACTAATACAGAAGAAACTATTTTTATAATGTTGTGTTTCCCATACAGGACTGACTTTTTCCACTTAGGCTGACTACTGAACTCAAATAATTATTAAACAGGACAGACCAGACATAGGCAAACTTGGAAAAAAAGATCATACAAATGACAAACAAAAGAGATGTATTCTAGCCCTTAAATGAGAAACTAGAATAAAGACTAATATATCTAAAGTAATTTAAATTTACAAACTTGGTTACTAGGGAAACCTAAATGGTTCTGGCAAACCATTAGAAATACAAATATCAATGAAGTGCTCCCTTGGAATTCTAAATCAATCAATCCAGATATGAATATGCTACAAAACAGTGAAAATAATTACCTCCTCTCCACCAATGCCTACAAAATTACTGTTTACGAATGTAATAATATCTACCATTACAGCTCAGCTCCATACTGAGTTAAACCTTGTACTCCCTTCCATTTCAAAGCTTACAACAATAAATCAGTAATGGCATAACTAGGTAAAATAGACCTCAGTATTATACTTATTGCACCCATAACTCTTACACTAAGGAAGTTCAGTACTTTCCAAGCTACAAACATTTATTGTAATTTATTCCCTACTACTAAAATAATCCCATCAGGTTTCAGGCAAACCACAATTATGCCTTTTCCTAAAGATCTTATACCCTAACATGCAACAGAATTACAGACCAGTGGCAAATAAATACCTTCCTATCAAGATCCTAGGAAAAAATGCATATGACCAGACTTCTGCATATGTATGTATGTTTATAAGTACCCTGCTTATATATGGTACTTGATGGTAATATATACATTATACTCTGGTTATCTGTCTTACTTAGAGGAATACCATAGTGATTTACTTCAACAAAAATGCTTTTCTTTTTTTAACTTATTGGTCCCCAGAAGATCCAGCCACTCCACTGGGTTTTGAGAGAATATAAGGGGATCCACTCCATAATAAGTAACCTACATTTATCTATCATAATATTTTATTGTCAGATGTCTGACAAAATAAATAAATAATACAACAAATGAATTCCTTACATGAGAATACAGAACGTGGTACACATCTAGTATGGCCATCCTTGCTAGAATACGACTGAGCAGTTGTCTGTAAGGATCGCTACCAGCTGTAGAATTACTGTGCATAGTGTACAGCTGCAGCGGCTATGCTATTCAGCCATATTGCTCTATGCTCTGTTTTAGTAAAAGAATCTGACCTGTTAGAGCAATTATTTTTAGATAGAGGCTATAATTTTAAGCTTGTCAACTCCATTAAAAATAAAACTATACATTCTACAGAATTTACACCACTCACTGTTAAGAAATACATTTCTTTTAAACATAAAAATAGCAATGACAATATAAAAATACCATATATTTTAAAATACACTAGCGATGTAAAATGTTTGGAGACAGTTATACGGAATAACTGGAACATATTACAGACAGATTCTTTAGTATCTAATTTGGTAGGTAACTTTCCTTCCTTTTTATACAAAAATTGCTCCAACTTGAAGCAAATTCTATGTAAAGATTTTGTACTAAATACTAAGAAACCTACCCAAGTAATGGGAACAGTTTCTTGTGGTTCTTGTACCAGGTGTAAAATGATTTGTCTAGATTCAACCTTTACTCATTCCACCTTAGGTTTTACCTATCATATTAATGTTGCAGCTACTTGTCAGACAAAAAACCTGGTTTATTTAGCAACTTGTACAAAATGCACAGCATTCTACATTGGATTAACTAAAAGAAGGTTAACTGATCGCATTTATGATCATTTATACGAAATAAAGAAAGAAATAGATACTAATGCATTAGCACAGCATATAATAGAACATAAAGAACATAATTTTCTATTTAGATAATATAAATAATCTAGCCCTGGCAGAATTAAAGTGGATTTTAAAATTTAATGCTCATAGTTATCCAGGACTGAATACTTCAGTTTCTATTAAACCCATTTTAAATAATATTTATGTACAATCATTATATATATATATATTTTTATTACCAAATGTCTTTAAAATCATGATATAAGTTACATAACTTAATATATTTCTATAATAATATTTCTATAATAATATTGGCTCAAAACTAGGCATTCTTCACATGTCATTTTACGTTTTTTAAATGTATATATTATTTTCTATAATTCATATGTTTTGTACCCTAAGTTTATATTTAATACTTATATGTTCCAACATATAGTTATATTCCTGGATCTATGTTATATTAAACTAAATCAAATTATTTTTACCTAAATAGATTTTGTCTATTAGCTCTAATGCAAAGTGAGCATCCTGTTATATAAACTCTAACCATTGATTAATTTTAATACGGATTTATCTATTTATGTACTCTTATCTGTATTTGGTCTGTGATATACTTTTATGTCACTTGGTTTGAGCCCTGAGTTGTATCTTTTGATGTTTTAACAATATTTTTATAGCAAGACTTAATCAAGTATGTAAAACTATTTAAATGATTTTATTTGTTTTAAAGATATCGATAGAACTCACAGCAACTATGTGTTTATAATGGTGTTTTAAGTACAAATATATTCTTAGAAATGTTTTAATAAGTTCTTTAAATGTTTACTTGTTTGTTTAAAATGTTTAAATGTTTACTCATTTGTTCAGTTGCATTGGCAACGCCAAATAAGTCTCTCTAGGGCTATACCTGTCAGCTTTAATGAAAAGCATTGCTCCCGATAGTTTGTCGGTTGATCTTGGGACCTCTTGGAGGCAGTTACCTCTTGGTTTTTTTTTTTTTTTCTGTGGTGTATGTAACTGCTCTGATGAGATCCCAATGTAATGTAGAATTAGAGACTACCAGAGTCGGGAATTTTCAGCTATACCAGAGAAGCATTGCTGCATCACGCCGCTAACCCTTTTTTTGGAGGTGAACTAGGTGGGCCACATTCCATTCCCCACCCACCTGAAGAAAATCTGACTTCAACTTTGGTTTGTTGTGAATTTGAAGAAGAGCTATATACCTTATTACAAAATGTGCGCCTGGCAAGGCAACACCTTGAAGCATCCAGAACAATCAGGTTCATGTCACTTTCACTTTTAAAATATATTTTTACCACTTGAGACTAAATTATATACTGAAATAGACATAACTCACAAAAATTTAACAAACCATTTTCTCACAAAGTGAATTCTTTTGTGAAGAAATTGAACAAAAAAAACTGAAAAAGTTTGCAGGGGGACTTAATTTTTTCAAAACTGTCAGATTTTTTGTCTGCAGATACAATAATGCACAAACTCAATCGCAAAGGCCAGCTTCTTTAACACATGCCAATGACAATGTTATAACTAATGAAACTTTTAGAGGCCGAAGATCCTAGATTGACTGCTTACCTGCAACACCACCTCCTAACCAACTAGCTTTTGCTAATATGCACAAGCCTCAGAGCAGAGGCCAAGAAAAAAAAAAATTCAGAAGAGAGATATGGAGCGAATCGGCAAAAAAAGGGACTGGACATATTATTTGTTATTTTATCTAACTATTTTATGTATATCAGATGCTAGTTTGATTAACAAGGGCTTAAATTTCATACCAGCACAATGCAGCAACTTGGCTGATGTTTTATGGTAGCCCTTAAAAATTTTTTTAAAAAACAGCAGACAAAAAAACAACACTGAACTACTCTGAATATGTGTGTCACTAACACAAAAGAGTATTTTCACCTCCTTTACCCTTCATTTAGACCCAGACAAGGGTGGTGGTATAATTTTATGAATACTGCAGACTATGTTACTTTGATGTTAAATTAAATATGTTAGATCATCAAAACTTTCCACACTATCTCTCAGAAAAAGTCTACTCTATTATAACTAAATATAGGTACTTATATATGTTCCCCTACTACACTACTATAAAAGGCTTTGCCCAAGATTCACAAACAGGTACATCCTTGAATACTGGGACAGATGAGTATATGCTGATAACATTAGATGTAAAAATTTTGCAATCAGAGATTACTTTGTAAGAGATACTAACTTCTCCTCTGATAAAGTTATATTAATTTGTCAGCGTTCACCAATCCTGCTTTTGACAAAATTAAGTTTCTACAAACGCTTTGTAGATGATGTTCTCCTAATTTGGGTACCCTAGAGGAATTTACATGTTCTTACACCACCTAGAAACTACCAATCTTCAAATTTGGACCAACACACTACTTCATTTCAGTGGTTCTTGTACCAGGTGTAAAATGATTTGTCTAGATTCAACCTGGTTTATTTAGCAACTTGTACAAAATGCACAGCATTCTACATTGGATTAACTAAAGCATATAATAGAACATAAAGAACATAATTTAAATTTAATGCTCATAGTTATCCAGGACTGAATAATCATTATATATATATATAAATGTATATATTATTTTCTATAATTCATATGTTTTTATATTTAGCTAAGTTTATATTTAATACTTATATGTTCCAACATATAGTTATATTCCTGGATCTATGTTATATTAAACTAAATCAAATTATTTTTACCTAAATAGATTTTGTCTATTAGCTCTAATGCAAAGTGAGCATCCTGTTATATAAACTCTAACCATTGATTAATTTTAATACGGATTTATCTATTTATGTACTCTTATCTGTATGGTACCATTTTTCAAGTCACTAGCACATTTCATTAGACTTTGCTTCGGGCCCTATTTGGTCTGTGATATACTTTTATGTCACTTGGTTTGAGCCCTGAGTTGTATCTTTTGATGTTTTAACAATATTTTTATAGCAAGACTTAATCAAGTATGTAAAACTATTTAAATGATTTTATTTGTTTTAAAAAGATATCGATAGAACTCACAGCAACTATGTGTTTATAATGGTGTTTTAAGTACAAATATATTCTTAGAAATGTTTTAATAGAAATAAATAATTCATGTTAAATGAATGTAAATAAATGTTCACCTAGCATTATATCTATTAGCATTTTAACTGTTGAACTGCACCAAGTTCTTTAAATGTTTACTTGTTTGTTTAGTTGCATTGGGCAACCGCAAACAAGTCTTTCTAAGGCTATACCTGTCAGCTTTGTTCTCATTGCTTTTATTTATTTCACCTAAGCACAGAGTTATAGTTGAATTACATCAAGTTCTATGATTGTTTGTTTGTTTAAACTTATTATATATACAATCTGGTGTACATTTTAAATATTTCATGTTAAATGAATGTTGAACTGCATTAAGTTCTTTAAATGTTTAAATGTTTACTCATTTGTTCAGTTGCATAGAGTTATAGTTGAACTACATTAAGTTCTATGGTTGTTTGTTTGTCTAACTCATTATATATCGATATTTACACTTTTAATTTACAAATTATGTTCAAGATTTATTTTAGAATCTGTATTATTTTAGAATCTGTATTTATCATTAATGAAAGCATTGCTTCCGATAGTTTGTCGGTTGATCTAATCAATTTATATAATTTATGTGAACTGTGGATTTGGGAAGCTTGTTAAACAGCAACCGCTCAGTACTTTACCTTCATTGCGGTGAGATCAGGTTTCTGCTTTTCGCAAATTGCTGCTACAGCCAATTGGTTTCTGCGATGTAGCTCGCAGGGAAATGTCTTGCAAGCTACATGCCGGAACCCCTTCACCAGATTGACTTCTGCTTTTCTGTATATGTGCACATACCACTGTCATCTGTTCTCTTTGACCTTTTCTGCAATTGGAGCTACTTTGATGTCTGCTCTTATGTCCTCATTTCTCCATCTGTCCCCCAGTGTGCATCCTACCACCAGTATCAGGCACTTCATCTCCACGGCCTCTAGCTTCCTCAACTCCTCTGCCTTTATTGCCTAGGTTTCTGTAGCATTCAGTAGTACTGGTCACACCACTGTTTTGTACACCTTACTTTTCAGCTTCTTTGGCATTCTTCTGTCACATACTACACCTGATACTCTGTGCCAGTTGGTTGCAGCCCCTCTGATTCTAGCTTTGACCTCCTCATTCAGCATATCTATTTGAAGCTGTAAACCTATTCCATTACTTTCCCTTCTATCTCAATTCTCAAGTTCTTCTAATTTCCCCCATTTGCTGCCATTACAACTGTCTTATCTGTACTCAGCTTCAACCTATGTGCTTTTAGATTTGCATTCCATTCCTCTATCCCTTGATAAAGTTCTTGCTTAGATTGTGCCTATAATGCCACATCATCTGCATATAGCAACTTTGTTGACCGTCCTCTCTGACCTGTTTGCTAATGTAGTCCATCACTCATACAAACAGCAGTGAGCTCAGAACTGATGCACATCACCCACTCCCTCTGGGAGTCTAAATGCTGTTTGTATATGAATCATTGGGTCTTTGTACATAGTCTGCAACAATTCTACCAATGTTTCTGGGACTTCAGTACATTGCAAGACTGCCCATATCAGCTTTCTTGGGACCTTGTCATATGCTTTCTCCAATTCTAGGAATGCCCAATTGGACTCTTTCTTCATCTCTAGCTTCTTCTCAACCATCTGCCCTCACTGCAAACAGTGGGTCAGTTATGTTGCATCTAGATATGAATCTGAACTGCTCATCTCCCATCTTACCTTCAACTACTGTTTGTATTCGTTTATCAATGACCCTCTCCAGAACTTTCATACAAGTACTGCCCACAGTTGTGAATGTCTCCTTTGTTCTTGAACACTGGCACTAGTATGCTTATTTTTCAATCATCTGCAATATGCCTTTCTCTCCATACTGCTCTGAGTATCCTCAGGAGCTATTTCTTCTCTATCTCACCCGACATCTTTATTGTATCTGCTATGACCTCATCTGACCCTGCTTTCTATGACTTAATTTTCCTCAATGCTGTTCTTACTTCTTCTTGGATGGGCTCCTCCTGTTCTTTTGTTGTAGGCTGTGTCTGTGGCAGTACTGCTTCTAAGGAGTTTTCTTCATCCAGAAGCTGCTGGAAATAATCCTTCCATCTACCTTTGATGTCCTGTGGGCTGATGAACAGGTTGTTGCTGGCATTCCTCATGAAGGATGTTTAACTATCTTCTTTATCTTTCTGTCTTTGCCTTGCAATCTGATAAGAGTTTCTTTGTTCCATTTAATGAGTCACTTTTTAGAAGCTGGTAAAGTGCCTCTGATGTAACTCCTCTATTCACCTCTTTGCTAGCAAACCAGTATTCCTACCTTGCCTGGTTGGTCTTTTCTATCTTCCACATTTTCCTGCACTTCTTTCATTTGATGACTGTCTGGACTTCTACATTCCACCACTAGCTCTCCTTATGTACCTTTATTTACCCTGCTTCCTGTTTCTATATCTGGCTTGGTCATATATCTGTTCTATGGTCTTTATACATCCTGTTTTGAGGTGCTGACATTCTTGTTCAACTCCACCTATTTCTTTTTCTTCTTGAGGTGCTAGAACCTGAGTAATTCCTTAAGCACATGTGCTTTCTCTCCAGTCAACCTCCAGGTCCTCAACCTAGCTTTTGTTGACCTTAGAGCCTTCTCTGACTACTGCATGATGATTGTGGCTTCCAGTGGTTTATGCTATAGACTAAGTGTCTCACTGGGGATGACTTTGCAGTTACTGATTCTACCCCATTGCCCTTTCTTTTCTTGGAGAAAGCCTACCTGAGTTGCATGTTGGTCACTTTTATATATGATCTTGTGGTTGTCTCTCTTGCTGAACCATGCACTGGCCATCATCAAGTCATTTGCCAGACATAAGTCTAGAATGGCCACTCTGTCTTTATTCCTGTTGCCCTATCGATGTAGTCCCAAGCAGTACTCATATCCTGGTCTACCTGTCCCAATATGTACATTCAAGTCTTCCATTATTAACACCAATTCATGTTGTCCTGCTTATCTAGTAGGTCCTGCAACTAATCCAACCCTGTTGTGAGGCATATGCTGAGATTATGAAAAGTGCCCTATCCTTACATTGGAGTGCCCTATCCTTACATTGGAGTCTGACTACTGTCAATCACTAATTCTCATGACATCCTTCACTGTCTTCCGTAG